>NC_043704.1:109293410-109327204 GCF_006229205.1 Suricata suricatta
CATATGGTATCTATCCTTCTCTGCCTGACTTATTTTGCTTAGCATGACACCCTCAAGGTCCATCCACTTTCCTACAAATGGCCAGATTTCATTCTTTCTCATTGCCATGTAGTACTCCGTATATATATACACCACATCTTCTTGATCCATTCATCAGGTGATGGACATTTAGGCTCTTTCCATGATTTGGCTATTGTAGAAAGCGCCGCTGTGAACATTGGGGTACATGTGCTCCTATGCCTCAGCACTTCTTTATCCCTTGGGTAAATCCCTAGCAGGGCTATTGCTGGGTCATAGGGGAGTTCTATCGATAGTTTTTTGAGGAGTCTCCACACTGTTTTCCAGAGCGGCTGCACCAGTTTACATTCCCACCAACAGTGTAGGAGGGTGCCGGTCTCTCCACACCCTGGCCAGCATCTATAGTCTCTTGATTTGTTCATTTTAGTGACTCTGACCGGTGTGAGGTCGTATCTCAGTGTGGTTTTGATTTGAATTTCCCTGATGATGAGTGACACTGAGCATCGTTTCTGTGCCTGTTGGCCATCTGGATGTCCTCTTTGGAGAAGTGTCTATTCAGGTCTTCTGCCCATTTCTTCACTAAACTACATATACTTGAATATTTTTAGAACTCCATGTTTTTGTTGACATTTTTGAGCATACTGTTTTGCATAACTAGTTTAAGTTGTAACTGTAGCTATTACATCATATGAAGATAACGTTCCCCATTGACTATTGTTGTTTTCCCAGTTCCCAGGAAAGTATAAGAGCCTTACCTCTCTTTATGTCTTGTTACCTTCTTCCATTTAAAAAGTAATCATCTTAAATATTTTCTCTACATGTATTTAGACCCAAAGCAAACAGTGTAACTTTTGCTTCAAGCCCCAAACTTGATTTAGAAAATTGAAAAGAAGAAACATCTATTCTCTTTACCCATAGTTTTGCTTGCTGTTTCTTTGCTACATTTTTAATTTTTCAAGATTTTCCTTTTACATTTTTCTGAAGGCATAAAAGCCCTGAATAGAAATAGCTTTGTAGTGTATCTAAGGAAATGGACGGGGAGGGCTCATGAGATACTCCATCCCTTTCCAGATCCCAATGGTACAACACTGTGTTTCCAGGATGGGCATGATACCTGCTCACAGATCCAGAAATGAAGGGCTTTTGTGAAAGGCAACAAGGGTGACTAAGAATACTGCACATACACAGGCCACCTCATGAGTAGCCAATGTTAAGAGATGACAATGTGGATCAAATGCCCTCTTTTCAACAATTCAACTCTTTTGTGGATTTAAGACACAAGTTCAAGGAAAAGGGCAGGAGAACTAAACAATGTGGAATTGAATCTGTGCCAGATTAGCTAAGAGATGCTCAAAAAATTAAGGTGAAGCATAGAAAAAGAAGTGAAATTCTTCTTGCAAATGGGCCATCGTTTTCCACACTATACTTATGTTTTGTACACCCCTGCTTTTCTTTCCAACACTCTACTTCCATCAGATTTAATACCATTATTCCTGATTCTCCAGATGGAACCTCAGTCATCATTAGCTTTTCCTCTTTTCTGCTCCATTGCACTCACACACGATAGCTGTTATTTCTTCCTACCAAATATTTCATGCTTCCGCCTTCTTAGACTGTTACCATCACCACCATTCTTTGAATGTCCTGCTTGGAGCAAGTGTCTTACAGGTGGCTACCTCCCTTGCCAGATTCTCTATACGGCCATCTCCCTGATTTAAAACTTGTCTTGGATTTCTATTGCCTAACACAGTAAATGCAAACCTCTTTGCTTGTTCTTTCCCTCTGTGGTTTTATCCTGCCTAGTTAACCTTAACTTATTTCACCTGCTGAGCCCACAGTGAGTCTGTTTTGTCCCTTTCTTCTACCTAAGGCTGGCCTCTTTCCATCCATTGTCTTTGCTGTTTTCTTCATACCACAACCTCCAAATTAAAAAAAAAAAAAGGCTGATACCTTCCCTTTTTCCTCCTGAATATTAAATTCCATCCTACCTTTAAACCCAACTTTATAACAAATGCCTTCATGAATATACTTTCTCCTTCCATTCTAGTTTAGCCAAAATTTCTTTCTCTCTGAAATCCTTTTACACTCACAGATTGATACAATTTATCTCTTAACTGTTCTCCATTTTAGACATTTTTGTGCCAATCTAAGCACCTTCTATATTCATGTCACTGTTTTGGAGGCAAGGGATATAATAGAAATATTTTCCCATGATTGGTTACAGTGTGTGCCTAATCTGAATGGACATCTCACCAAACATCCACTACTCTGTTCTGTGCATTAATTGAATACCATTCCTGATTGGGAATATTACCATATATTCCTAAATCAATCCCATCCCTACCCTGGCCACACCTACCTGAGGACAAAAGAAAGCAACATAACATTGATAACTGGCATTACAGTCTGTCTTAGGCCCTGTCTATTGTTGTGTAACAAACTAACCCAGAACACATAAATAACCATGGCTTTATTTTCCTTATAGGTTTTCACATAATTTCAGCAAAGATGCCTTGTCTTTGCCCTATGATGTTTGAGGCCTCAGCTGAGAAGACTCAAGCAACTAGGAGTGACTAGAATGGCTGGTATTTGGATCAAAGTCTTCAGGTACTTGTCTGATATGTGGGCTGGTAGGATTTGGATGGCTCTTTGGCTTGTGAATGCTCTTTCTCCCTGTAACCCCCACTTATACCTCTACTCATCTCTTTTCAGAGCCCTGTGACCTCAAGGTATTTAGCTTCTTTGTTCCAAACAAGGTGGAAGCTATGTAGCTTTGTATGACTTAGGCTTAGCAGTCATAGTGCATCACCTTGCCATATTCTATTGGTCAAAATAATCAAACCCTCTCAGGGTCAAGGAGAGACACCATACATCACAATTGTTAGAGAAATGGCAATGAATTTGCAGTCATGTTTTAAAACACTGCACACCTCTCAATCAATGCTTAAACCTACTCTATTTCCTTTTCCTCAATTCCATCAATTTGAGAACAATCTGTCTTGATTGTGGGAAAGCTTATTGCCAAAGTTCCTAATGAAATATTAGATGTTTCTACAACTTTCCTCTTTTGTCCTCATGACCTAATATGACCTCTTTGGTACAAGTTTCCTTGTCACAGAGCTATTCTCCATTGCACTCCCCTCTCCTCCCATACCTACTCTTTGTTGACCATATCTGTATCACCCCTTTTTTCAGTGTTCTAGAGACACAATTCCTTCTAAAGGAAGCTTCTGTACTCTGAACCTTCTCTTCCTGAAAGCTGCTAACAAGGCCTCAGTAAAATATCTCCCTCACTCATTTTCCCCATTGAAGCCACTTTTATCTTGCTACCCTTACACACTAGAGAAAGGGTAGGTATTCTGGCTCCTCACTGCTCATTATTCTACCATTGCCTCTTATAAACTTTTTTGAGAATAATATTGACTAGTTCTTGCTAGTTGTCTCCTTACTCATTGCTGCCATCCACCAACCTTTATATCTGATGGTGTAATTTTTTTGTCCTATAATCTTCCTCTCACTTAGTGACCCAACCAATGCCCTAGCCTCACAGTTAACTTCTCTCCTCTACTATGATGGCCCCTTATGGACATTCAACTTCAATACCCACTGCCACTCCTTCCCTAGACTACACCTTCCCCTTTGACTTTAAGTTTTATTTACAGAGAGAGAGAGAGAGAGAGAGAGAGAGAGAGAGGGAGAGGGAGGGAATGTACACAAATGGGGGAGGGGAGGAGGGGAGGAGAAAGAGAGGGAGAGAATCCCAAGCAGGTTCCACTCTGTCAACGTAGAGCATGATGCTGGGCTCACACTCATGACCATGAGATCATGACCTGAGCCAAAACCAAGAATTGGCTGCTTCACTGTTTAACCTACTGAGCCACCCAGGTGTTCCTCCCCTTTGTCCTTTTGATGTCACCAATCTACTTCAGTTTCCCTATGGACAGTTTCCCTTTGGCATTATCAAGCTATCTCTCTTTATGCCTTTTTCTGTCTTGGTTTTCTCCTCAAACTACTAATTTATTTCCCTACCTCTCCACCAAAACACTTCAGTAATTAGTAATAATTACTATTTTTATGAATCTAACAGACTCTTGATAGCCCTTTTTGTAACAAGTGACACAGAATTACCTCTGCACTGATACTCTCTTCGGAGACCCATTTCCTTGGGAGGCTGTCACGATCTTCTAGGACTCCAATTCTTCCTGTTCAGTATTATTCTGTCATCCCAATGTCAGTCTGCCTAGGGTTCACCCCCTCCCCTAGTTATCATTTGTAAATGGACAATTTCCAAACCTCTCTTTTGCTACAAATTTGTCCTGAACTTTGAATGGCATTTGTAATGACATAGTATACATTTCAGACTGCATGTCTTTTGGGTATCTCCAACTTAGTAAGCACTGCAGACTTAAATACCACCGCCACCACAGGGACATATTAGTAAAACACATTCTGCAAGGAAAGTAGTAATAATGATAGTGACTGATTTTAAATGAAAATTTCACATTAGCTTATTTTCTATCTACCTGCTAAGCTATTTCGGGGAGGCAGAATTTTTTCATGTATAGGATGCATGCTGATTATTATAACCTGTGTCTTCAGGGATAGGTGATTCTTTCAGATTGTCTCTCTCTCTCACTGGAAATGCTATTCAAGCACATCTCCTCTCTGTTTTTAAGCTCCACAGGCAATTTTTTGATCTATAATTAAATCAAACAACAGGCAGATGTCTTATTGTGACTAGGATGGAGCCATCGTATATTCATAAACTAGTGTTCTAGTTGGTAAATGATTCTCTTGTCAGTTTGCTTGGTGTAAGTCAGTGCTCCAGAGTTGGTGAACTCTAGATGACCTGTTGAGATCAAGTTTCTGTATCTGCAAAACTGAAGACGAGACTTTGGACTGTGGCAACTGAAAATAGACTGTGAATCTGAGAGACGAAGCCCAGCTAAGGAGGTCAGCAGACTCTTCTTGTTGATACATTTTTAGCTGCACATAGTTTGATTTGCATCTCTTTGTCACACACAGTGTATATCACAGTGCAAAGCATCAAAAGTTGAATACTTCTTACCTGACCTCAGCTAATCACATGGAGAGTCCAAAGAAAATATCATATGCACTCAAGTCCATGACAAGAAATTCTAGGAGATTCACAAAGTCTTAATGGCATGAAAAAAGACAACAGAAATAAAAATAGAAACAACAGCCACAAAACAGCACGTGTAGTGGCAAAATCCTTAGTTGCCTCAAGAATGCTATACCTGCCACTTACTCAGTGTATATTGGGAAGTGCTTTGCCTTTTTAATTTCATGTAATTCTCCCAACCCCTTTGAGATGCAATGTTAATGTTATGCCCAACTTACAGTTGAGGAACACGCAGCCATGAGGATGTTAGCAACTGTCCACAAGTAACAAGTGGCAGAAGTTGGTTCAAACTAAGACATTTTGACTGCAAAGCTGCCACTCTTAAACATAGTGGACATTTGCTGTTTTACTGTTAACTTTCCACACTGATGAGACTAGTATGAAGAGCTAAGCTTCAGAGTTGACATAAATCTAAGTAAACTCACAGTATCTATAACTACAAATAGCTATCTTTAGATGTAAGCTAAATGCTGTTTCTTTAGGAATCCCAAATGTGAACTTAAGAAATATTTTAAAAAGAGGACACATATAACAAAATTCACAACTGAGTCCCCTTTGTTTAGTTAAAAGTCATTTTGAGAAAAAATCTCATTCCTATTCTTGTAACCCCATACCTGGTACTGAGTAGTGTAGTTTATCAGTTTTGACCAGGTCCTCAGAGAAATCAAATGCCCCCTGTGACCCAAGACACAAGTACATATAAATAATGTGTTATGTGCATGGCATGTATTTGTTTCTGAAATGAAAATCACAAAGCCTTACTGAGTTATGGAGTCTTATCTATTTTGTTTTGTTAAAGAGCGATCATAACCCACTAGTAGGTCAAAATCTACAGCTTGCAGAGTCCTGCGCTGTGGAAGGGATGTTGGAGTAGGACTGAGAACCCTGAGTTCCTTGCTAGCTCCACTTTTGAATGGAAAACTTTAACCCTCCAGTCAGCTCATCTCCACAGCCTCTGTTTCACTCTACTAAGGATTTCCCACCTTGAAACTGGTGATTTTTTCCCCAACAGGTAATGTGGAAAAGCGGTGGATTTTTCCTCTGTGTGCAGTACTGATTGGCCCCACATGCCTCCTATTGCCATACCCCCTTATCCAGGTCTATTTTTAAGGGGCTGCAGCACTGTCAGCTGCTCAGCCCAGGGGCCTGACCCCATCTACTGATGTGTCCCAGCAACGATGCTGGGTGAAGATGTCAGTCCCCAAGGTCCGCCCCAAAGGAGCATAACCTTATAGGGTTAAAGCAAGTAAGCATGGCAGGAACATCACTATGGATCTGTTGTTTCTATAATGCCTCATCCCATCAGACTTGTAAACCCATCACTGATCTATTTTGTATTAAGGGCAAGCTTTTTGTATTTGGAACTGGGAACCCTGACCCTATCTGGGGGCAAGTTAGTAAAATCAAAGAATTTGATAAAATAAGAGAATTTGAAAGCAGTACTATTTACTTGCAGAGAATAAAGGTTCTTTGACTCTAATTCTGAAGTGATTTTGAAAATCAAAACATTCTTACAGCTTGATGGTAAATGGTTGTATCAGAGAAATGACCATCTGTATTATTTCTGTGTATGCACTAAATATACACATCCACAAAACTCTATGCAGATGATTTTAATAGGGGAAGATTCTAATAGAGCAGTATAGCTAATTAAGGAGTTCCAACTGTATCTTAAGGGCTGCAAGTGATGTACGCTCTTCTACCCACAGGATTCTGGGGCAGGGTACCTATCTCAGCAGGCAACCAGAAAACTCAACACAGGACCATTGTGCAGTTACCTTCTCCACCGAGGAAAAAAAGGTAATGGTTGAAGCATGCTTCCATTCCATTCTATGCCTTTTCATCACACAAGACTAGATAGATAGTTTAATAAAATTAGAAAGATGTATGCAGTATAGGCTAATGGATAAGCATAAACCACAAGAACTTATCAGCATTATCACTTCCATGGATTGAAAATTAAAGGAGAAAAGATTACAGCTAACATTTAAACACTAGTATGAAAATAGATATTAAGTCTATATTTTTCTCAACACCCAATAATGATAATCTTATAAATTACCCTACACCATGAGAAATATTGGGTCACCCAAAATAGTGTATGTCAAATTTTGGTGAAACTTAGGAGTATTAACACTATAATAAGATGGAAGCCATCTGATCACATTTCATAGTTTTATTGAGACTTTATAGTAGGTACAATTCTGATGGTGATCATATCAAGGCTTTCCTATTATAAATATCAGATACAAAGTTGGCTGCATGCTTTCGACAAACACACAATATTGTACACTCATGCATGCAAACTTACAGGAAATATATGTTCCTTTTATTAAGAACACAATTACATACAATTAGTCTGGAATTTGTTAATTTACCATTGATTTAGATAAACCTGAGAAGGCTCAAAATGTCAAGTAACACTGTTTGCATACTGCTCATTCAATGGAACTACTAATCACAAAAAAATCTAGTTCAACTCTATTACAATCACAGACAATATAAAAATAAACATTTCTGCAAAAACACTAAAATATACTAGAATTCAAAGTCACAAATTTTGATATGTAACATATATCCCCCTTCATATCAATTAGTACTGATGTATGATACAATGTACAAACATAATAAAAAATTGTAACAATTCAGCAGCCAAATCATATACAGTTATCACTATAAAACTTGAACTTCAAGTTACCAACTGAACACGTACAAATTAAAATAGCAGTCTTGAACTTGCTGGTAGTGTGTTACTTAGAAACTCCATCTCAACATAAGTAAGATTACACTCTTTCACCTTAAGAAACACAACACGAAAATGTAAGCAGAACTAAGGACAGTAACTGATTGCACCAGCTGCCTTTTCTCTCCCTAGGTATCTGATGTATTTGTAATGCCCATTCCTCCTGACTTCTAAAATGTAAGATCTATTTTGAATTTAGGACAAGATTTTGCATTGGAAATGGAAGTTTCAACTGTTTTGGGGGGGCACAACTCTAAATGTTTTTTTAAAGACCATATAAACTTTTCTAGGTCATATAAAAAATAGACAATACAGACTTAGTCTGGCAAAGATATTGTGTTTACTATTGAGCTTATGATGGTTTTGACATCCAATTGTGTCTATATATAGAATCCTAAGTAAAAAGGTAAACATGCAAAAGCATTTCTAGAGACAATTAGCCAAACATTCATATTTTAGATTAGAATCTTAAGACTTAGACATTTCAAGATGCTGATATTTGAAAAGCATAATATAGAATAATTCATTTTATCTATGTAACACATTATGTAAAATACACTAGTGTGACATATACATTAAAATAAATATAATTTACATCAGCATATTTGTTCTTTCAAGAAAGTTTTTCAATCTATACAACCAAAGGACTGTGAGCTTCATCAATAAATACTCTGTTAGTTGCAATCTACCCAGCTAAGTTAAAGCTTCAGTAGATTACTAACTACTTACATATCTTTATTTTCACTAGTCCAATTCCAGTTCTCTAAGCACGGACATCTCTTGTATCCAAAGGCAGTTTACTGTATTGTTTGGAGTAGATTGAGAGATCTTAGGGGTCATAGGTCCACATCATGATTGGTAAGCTTTGTGAGAATTTTTAGCCAAGGACTGGAATCGAAGAGTCCTGGAAAATACAGTAGCAGATTTTATGCATCTCTGTAGTCTTCATGCTTTACCACATCCCCGGAGGTCCAACAAATGGATGTCATCCAACTTTTTTAATCCATGGAGAGTGGTATTGAATGGGTCAAGAGTTCCATAGTTGGCTGAGTGGCAATGCCATGTTTTTAACTCTGAATCCTGCTCTCTGCTGTATCTCTTCCTGGTCTGTGTTTTTATCATTTTAATCCAAGTGGACACAGTGATGTTTAAAGAGTCAAAGATGCCAATCAGTGAGCCATAAACTACCTTGAACTTGGCATTAAAATAGTTTTTAGTGTGAAATTGAGCTAACTGGTAAGTTCTCTAATTTTGACAGTGCTTTCATCCAAACACCAACAGATTTCTTCCTTTACTATTAAAATACCTACTTACATCATCACATTATCAGATCTCTAGCCAATAGATCACTATTTCATCTTGACCCTCTGTATGTTTTAACCATTAGGACAGACACTTCCCAGAGACCTCTTTGTGCCTAAAAGGGGTTGGGCAAGATCATTCTTGTTACTGTTTGGCATGTATTCACAGGTTATCATTGTCCATTATGTGTTGTATAAAGAAGAAACCCTGGAGAAAACACGCCATGAAGTAAAAGGACATTTGTAGGCACTGGCCACCTCACTAGATCCACACTTCAAGTGAAAACAATGTGTGGAACATATATTATAAACCATGCCGGCATCCCAAGACCTAAAAGAAAGAAAACCAAAGTGAATGGTAAGGAAATACTGAGCAAATGCATACCTTTAGCTTGTGAGTTCAAGGATGGTACAGGCTTTGAAATTTCCATCTTGGTCAGTGTAGGGATATTAATCTTGTGTCCCTGGCCATGATGCTTGGGAGGGATAATATAGTAAGGATGTATCTTATACCTTTTCTTTTAGTGAATGCTTTGGAGGACCCTAACCAAGAGAACCGTAACTAACTTCTTTCTTCAAAATGGCTCAGGGGAGGTAAGACATCTACCTGGTTTCTTTTTGGTATGTCTCCTGTATTTCTGTGCATTAACCTGAACATATGCTTAACACTGCTTTTGAGACTGGATACACTGAAGCAAGTCTCATAAATCCACAGGCCACTCCAGCACTGTTAAGAACTGAAATCAAGACCTGATTGTTCTAGCCCACTTTCCACAGCTTCTTGCCTTAGACAGCCTCCAAATTGCTTTCAAACAAGTTATTCCACCACCACTTGCAAGCTCTAAGGTTGGCTTCCATTGACGCTAATTTTGACAAATTCCTTTGATACTACATCTGTTATGAGTTAGAAATTGTGTTGCCTCATCTTAGTATTCTCCATCATACAAAATTTGATACAGTGGCTAGAAATGCAATATTCACTATTCATTGAAATTCGATATTCAGTGAAAACATACTAAAATTACTGAAGTATTTTACTCAGTTTTCATTTGTGCCTGGCAGAGAAAAGAAAACTAAAACTGACCAGTAGTTTCCACAACTTTTCAGTGCTGTGGTACCTTAGATAGCCCCCAGCTTTAATTCTGTTTCCCTTCCCTCTATATTGGCAGTTTTCTTTCCCTTTAAACATGAGGATATAAGATCCACTAAAGAATTACAGCTTTTCATTCTATCAGCACAAACTGTGCAAAGCCTGCTGCCTTTTTCTCATATCACATTTAGTGTTTCCCATTAGAGGCAAAAAAGAGCGTTTACACCATTTCAAGTCAAGTCCTTATTGGAAAATAATCTAAGAAAGTTGCCTTTTCCTCACGCCTGGTCGCCCCACACACTTGAGAGTCATTCACAATGCAAGTTGTAAACCTCTTCTCAGCAGTTCTCCCTCTGATAATATCATCCTCCTCTTGTCCAACATTCCTCAATCTCAGTCTGCAATTTATCTGTGATGTTTTACATTGTTTTTGCAGCTCTGAGTGAGCATTTGTGCTGGAACACAAACTTCTAAGGCATTGCACAACAGTGGTGCAAATAAATGTTCTTTATCACAGGAAGTCTAAGAGTTCACAGTGTTTACAAGGAAGGTACACGAACTTTGTTCCCAAAGCAATTTACCTGTAAGGTACTTTATGCAGGCTTCTACCACCAAACACTTAGCACCTAACCGTGAGCAGTTTTCTAGAAGCAACGGGGAAATAATCACTTTCTAGGTTTCTTAAATGAACTCAACCAGCTACCACCTCTGCTTAGAGGACCAAAGGGATACCCAGCTATGATCTATCTTTTCATCTCTTATTGAATGGATGAGTTTTAGTAGTTTTGCTCTACTATGTTAACGTTGAGAATGTGGACTTGCAGCTTGTTCCTACCATGGATCAAGGAAAACTGTTTCAAGTGAGCAGTTCTCTTAGATAAATTATTAATATCAAACTAGCTCTCATCCTCAGTGCGCTTGAAACAGAAAAGCTTGTAAATTGTAAGGGCAGATGAGAAAGTAAATGTTTAACTAGGCTAGAACAATTTTATTTTACATACTTTTAGTTAGTGTTCACTTTCAAGGCCTCCCTTTCTAAGTGCAGGGGTGGGGGTGGTATTTTTCTACTTTTCTCCTTGGTTTTTAAAATTGCTCTCTGGGCCTGAATTTTCTCTAAACTTACTAGACACTTAAAAGGGAGGAAAGCACTTGGCTCTACTGAGCATCCTACCAGGTTACAGAAGTAGAGGGGGTGGTGGTTCTTGCATCTTCACAGGCTTGTATCTCCATTCTGTTTGAACTCAGATAAAATATTGAGGGTCATGTCTTCACTCTTGGATTGCAAGTTTGCCTCACTTCTTCTGGAAGCTTTCCTGGTGGCCCGGGACAGTCTCCTTCTGAAAGTATCTCCTGCCAAGAAATAGAGAATGGGGTCCACACAACTGTTGAGACTTGCTAGACCTCTTGTCACCTGGTAAGTGGCATAAACCCTGTCATTGAAAGCACACATTTCTGGTGTCTGAAAATCCAGCCGAGCCCGCAAATTCATCGTTTTCATGACATGGAAGGGGATGTAAGAGACAGCAAAAACAGTTAGTACAATAATCACCAGGTAAATGGATTTCCTCCTCAGAGGCGAGTTGTCCAGGTCGTTGTAGATCAGAGCTCTGACAATTAATCCGTAACAGCCCAGAATTAGCACCAAGGGGACACAGAACATGGCCACGGTTGTACACATGCTGTAGATAAAATAACTTCGCAGGTACTCCTGTGAGGTGGTGTCGTAGCAGGTGGTGGTTTTGTTTTTCCGGACCTGGGTACCCGAGTAGAAGAGGATGGGAGAGATCCCCACCACCACGATGAGCCACACCAGCACGCTGATGTAGACCGCATTCTTCTTCTTGAGCCTGCCCAGAGACTTGAGCGGGTACACCACGCCGCTGTACCGGTGCGCGCTGATGCAGGTTAGGAACAAGATGCTGCCGTACAGGTTCACGTGGAAGATGAACCTCTGCAGCTTACACATGGCATCCCCGAAGATCCAGTCCGTCTTGTTAAAGTAGTAGAAGATGAGCGCGGGCAGAGTCAGAACGTACAGGAAGTCGGCCAAGGCCAAGTTGAACATGTACACCGAGATGCCGCTCCACGGCTTCATGTGGAAGACGAACATCCAGATGGCCACGCTGTTGCCCAGGAAGCCGACAACGAACACCAAGATGTAGACAGCCGGCAGGTAGTAGAACTGGAAGCCCGTCTTGGTCAGCGAGCAAGTGAAGGACGCAATCCCGGCTGTGGAGGCCGCCGTGCTGTTGCCCCAGGGCAAGCCCGGGCTGGCCAGGAAGGGAGCATCGGTCCCGTTCGGGACAGCCGACCAAGGCACCTCGGCCATTCTCTCCTCCTAGACTTAGGCAGCGGCTCCTAGGGGCAAGCAGTGGTGAGAGGGCGGCAGCTGCAAAGGGCGCACCTCGGAGCATCGGAAAAGCCAACGAGCTGGAGAGAGCCAGCGCCCGGGATCCCCACGGGAGGGGGCACACACAGGCTTGTCCACACCAGCTCTGGCTCCGCGGGCCATGAAATCCGCCCCGCCGCCAGGACCAGGCTGGGCTGCTGGCCGGGCCACCAACTTCCCCGCCCGGCCACCGTGCTGAGGTTACGCAATGGGGCGCATGGGGCACCGCCACCGACAACTTTCCGACTGCGCTTTCCCCAGGGGCAGCGAGTCCGAACCGGAGAGCTCAAAGTGTGTGCCGGAGGTCAAGCCAAACTCGCAGCGCTGCACTCGGGGGCAAGAAAGGCGCTCCCCAGCCCACTTTCCCTAAAGATCAAGTTGATTTGGGCATCTTCTTTTTCCCTACCTTGCAGACAAGCAGCTGATTTCAGGGGTCCACGCTGTTCTCTCCGCCTCCGGGGGCCATCGGAGCGTCCACTGCACACCCGAGCGCTCCTGGATCCTGCTGTGTTCAGCCTCCTTGCAGCTCCGGGCCCCGCTCGGGTGAGTGCAGGGGGCAGGCGGGCTCCCCGGGAGGGTGGGCGGAGTTTGGGCACCCGGCTGAGTCCGCTCCCAGGAGCTAGGGGCGTGCCTCAGCGGGGCCAGACCCAAGCGTTAGCCAGTGCTTTTCAGGGCGTCCGCCTGGAGCCCGAGGAGTCTTCTAGGGAGCTCTTCCCCGTGGCCGTGCGCTCTCAGCAAGGGCGAGGGGGCGCACGGTCCGGCTGCTGGGGAGCGATTGGCCCGAGAGTGCTCCTTTGCTCTTCCGCCAGCTATCCCGCAAAGTGAAGTTGCTGACACACAGGAAACCCCTCTGCCTCCTCGCAGCCTCGGCGGCGTATGGGTATGGCCCGAGAGTCCAAGACTTAGTGTCTGGAGCCCTTAAGCAGAACGCCAGGTGTCTGCCGGTTCCAAGCAGTCCCCAGCTGGGAACGCCCTGCGGTGGCAGGCTCCTCTCTAGAGGAGACCAGATTCCAGGCACTTGCTGGAACCTGCTATTCCGAGAGTGAGAGCTATAGGAGAAGGAAGGGTTGGGAGGGGGGTGGGGACAGTCTCTCTGTCCTTTATAGTCTTTTTCCGTTTTCTTTCAGTGTTTTTACAGTAGAACTGAGGTTATTGGTAACCTAATTTCTAAAAGGGCCCCGTAAGCCCATCAGTATTTCACATTGCTTACCACAATTTATCTTGATTCCTACCTTCTCCAGGCAACACGAGCTCTCCAAGTCCTCCACCTGCACAGTAAGTTCAAAGATCAGAGGCTGCCCGCTCTTGTTTTAGAAATAATTTAAATATTAAGTACAGCTTTATATAGATAGACGTAAAGGCCAATTACAACTCCAAAATGATTAAGGTATGACTTGGGGGTTTTATGACCAATCCTGTTCCTCTAGGTTCAAGTGATTAGTCCCAGTGAGCCTTTGTGAATACCTTAGCACTGTATGTTGGGACTTCGTAAATATCACACCAAATGAAAAACTCCTTTTCATGGCTTGAGTATATCAAATTTTTAAACAGTGTGCTTCAGAATTGAGTGTAATTCGAAAATGAATTACTAACTTTTCAAGCACATGTTTACATGGCTCACCCAGGAATCTAGTACTTCTTGGCAATAATCAACAATATATGTGAAATAGTAACAATGTCTTTTCTTCGTGGATTTTCTTTTTCCTCTCAGAGTAAAGATACATAAAATGTATGCCATAAAGATTTCTTTCTTGTCCCAGATGTTACATGATAAGTGTTGTCTTAAAAAATATGCAGAGGAAAACCACTAACCCCTGGCTCTGATACCACAAAGGGAAATTCCCCACAAGACTCAGATGGGCCTTTGGAGGAACACATCTAGAAAGGCCCGTGTGGTCTTTTGAGTTGTGGTCAATTGAACAGCATGAAAATAAATGATAAAACTAGAGTAAATGACTCCAGGGGCATGAATGTTGTTTTGAAAACAGTCTGAATGGAAAGGAATGCTTCAGGCCTCAGTGTTCTCATCTATAAAATATGGGGGTGGAGGGTAGAGTTACCTTTTATTTTTTCACTCCAGTTTCCAAATTATGATTCGCGGAGGCTTAGGCCGATATTACTGGGATGATATTCTATTGAGAGAAACAGAGCAAACCATTAAAAATCCCACTGGTACTCAATAGGGCTACTGCTTTGCATTTTCAAATTTTAACATAAGCAATATGTCACTTAAAGTCTGTTACAAATGTGTTACACTCATAATGTGTTTTGAAATGTATAGTTGGTCCAAATCCCATTAAGTACTTGACTAGGAGAGAGTGGTCTTACGTGCACCACACAGACTTTTTAAAAATTACATTCAAAATGTAAATGTTAGAAGAAGTGCTTTTAGATTCAGCAGGTCTAACTACATGTTTATAAGATATTTAAGTTATAAATTACTCCAAGTTCTGATTTAAAATGTATGTATTCAAGTTATTGTTTGTTGAGTTTAACTTTCTATTTGTAATGCATGGAACTAGATTTAAATCAAGAAAAAATAAAATATCTCTAAAACCCAAGAACATGTTAATATTTATCAGTTCTTTAGTGCCAATTATGAATGCCTTAAAGATAGATAGGAAGAATATTCTTTCCAAACCTTTAAGTGACTTGCCTCAAACATTTGGTATAAATTTATGTTGCATATAATGAGTGTAAATACCTAACTTTCAAGGATTTACAATGTAGTTGGAAATGCAAAGGGCATAGCCATATAATGACATAATAGCAATAATACATATATCTTACATCATCAGCACTATACATACCTAAAAAGAATTATCTTGAGATTCAATTCTTAAAATGTTCCTGTAATGGTCAATTGTGTACCTATTTTTTAAATAGCGAATCCAAGGCAGAGAGGTCAAGTAACTCACCAGTAATCACACAGTAGAAACTGTGATTTAAACTTAAGCCATCTTTCCCCAAGGCTGAAACATTTGACTGCTATTCTGTGATGAAATACCTACAAGTACAGGGTAGTGACTGGACAGAGAAATAGTTTTACCCAGAAGCCTTCTAAAAGAGAAAACTAATAATAGAGTATTTCAGAAGCTTCCCGAGTATTATACTTCTTTGCTTACGCTTTTAAAAAAATAGCCAACAATTTATATATGAAACAAGACAGACAGGCATTTATGGAGAGTCTCAGACTCAAACAAAAGGTCTGCCTCTTTTGTGTTTACAAAGAGTCTCATTACTATCACTATCATTATGGAATCTCTTAAGGTCACAGATAATCTGACAATCATTGAGGATAGAAAGATCATTGAAAAGATTTTAAATGAATGCTACAAGCATCAAAAGCTTCTAAGCACAAAATATAAAATCCCCCAACTTTAATGTTGTAGCCAAGAAACAGGAGATTTTATTAAACAAAACTGAAAATGCTTAATCTAATTTGGGGGCAGGATAACTGTTAAGTTTTTACAGGTAAGAGACAATGAGACCCTGATTTAGCGGATAATTCTCTAAGAAATTCTTTAAGTATAGTAACTAAGATGTGATCCCATTAAAAAAATTTTTTGAGCACATGGATGAGAGCAGCAAAAGGGCAGAGAGAGAGAATCCCAAGCAGGCTCTAAAAGGTCAGTGCAGAGCCCTATATGGGGCTCGAACTCACAAACTTTGAGGTCATGGCCAGAGCCCAAATGGAGCCACCGAGGTGCCTCTGAGATACACCTTAGGAAAGACCTTTCTGTTCCCCCAAGAGGACAGGAGAAAGGACAAAGTCTAAGGCATTCACCTCTGACATCTTCCAGTGAAGCAGGAGGAAGGGGCGATGGTCGAGGAGAAGTGGGGAAAAAAAGCACACTGAGAAAGAATGAAAGGATTGTCCTGTGCTGGGGAGGGCCCGGCTGCTTTTATAAATTATGAATTTGTCAGTAGAGTTCCTGAAATGTATTTCATTAAAAAAATCACAGCAAGGGTATAGGACACAACAGAGAGCAACTGGGTTGCTCCAAGGTTCTGCATGAGAAGAGAGAATGAGAGACCAGAGAGACCTAAGGAAAGACAGAGGGGAGAGGGAGGATGAGACGCGCAAGAGGAGAAATTCTAGGTGTGTGTTGAGAGGCTGGGGGAGAAAGCAAAGTATTGCACTGAACTGGGTGGAGACCTTTGAAAATCTCAGAGAGCACTGCTTTTCAGTTATTTAGGTTTAAATCTGCATAGGTGTGGATGGACAAGTCTGGAAGGTGGCGAGAGACTATAGCCTACCTGATCTTGTGGCCAGAGTCATGTCCCTATTGAATGCATGGTAGAGGACATTGAGCCAGGTTTTCCGTCCAGGTCCAACCACTTCCAAGAACCTACAAAATAATAGGCCACCTAAGTCTTCCAGCCTTCGGAAAATAGTTTGCTCCCAGAAGCTGGGCGTATCCAAGGGAACTGCTTTCGTATACTCACTCAGTTCTTTCATGTTCATTTCCTTATCCCCATCCATATAAAGCTCTAGTCCCAGGTTCTGTTTAATGTGTTTAAAAGAATTTTTATTAGATCCAGAATAAAAGACACCAGTCTTGGCTTGTACCCTCAGTCTTTCTCTAATTATCCTCCTCTGACAAATATTCCTTTTGCTGCTTTTCTGTCTCTGACCTGTCTGGTTTCATAAGGTCATGTCCATAAAGGCTGTGGCGCACAAACGTCTTTACCACCAGTTACCGATATCTGAAATTTTATACCATAATGATAAACCTGTGGCGGGTTTCCATGGTCACACAAAGGCTAAGAATGGGACATTATTTGAAAGTTTATTATTATATCCATCATGAATTTTTGACTCCTGGTATGTCCATGTTTTGAGAATATAAGCTAAATTTCAAACAAGTAAATGAAATTCATGTGTAAAAGTCAAGAAATACCCATTTTTCTCATGTTAAGTCACATCTTCTATCTGCTCACTGTTGGGATATTGATCTCAGTTATGTCCTGAGTGTTACACATTTTTCAAAATTAAAGTTAATAGCAGTCGCTCACACTTACATTTCTGATTTTGGAATTTGGAATTCTGCAAAGACAGTAAGTTTTCACCAGTCACAGTCAAAAGTGTCAACCAATGTTAAGTAGATGGACATTGAATCTTTTTAATAGCCTCTTAGTTTAGATTCCTGTAGAAAGGCAGGCAGGCTGAGCTAACCCCAGAGAATGATTCTACCACAAGCCAGACTTTGGACACTTTTCTGGAAAGATATCTGTGTGGCCAAAGAAAGCATCCAGTGAGTCAACATAGGTGAAATAGACCCATCCCTTCTCTATGACAATAAAATGGAATAAAATAAAAGCCAATACAGGAACAGTGTAGCTGACAAAGAACCAAAAAAGACTATTATTTCTCCACCGGAAGCCCTAACTAATCAGTTAATTCTTGATCAAGTCTTGTGTTTTCAATGTCAGGGTTTAGCAGAACCGTGGAACTTTATATTAGTTCTGATTTACATCTTTCGGTTTTAATTCTAGATACCTGATACTGCATTTAACACTTAACCTAGAGACTAAACCACAGCCCTAGTAGCCAGATAAATAAAACGCTGCATTAGCTCATTGGCAACATGTACTGTGAGTCTCTTAGCACAGTGTCTCAAACAGGCCACTTGGGGGGTCTTAGGAAACACAATTTTAGGTGTGGGATGGAGTCCAGGATTGCATTGCTAATAAGTTACCTTTGGTGTCTAAACTCTTCATTTGACCACTGTAGTTGGAGCAGCAGACTCTTTTCCATGAACCTGCTTGACATGGCTTTGCCATGCCCATTTCCCACTGTGGCTGCTCCCATCCAGTGACTAAAGCACCTAAAAGGGTTAGCAATCTTGAACTGTGGCATACATGTGCCAGGTCATGTTTGGAATGCCTTTTTATATATTAGCTCATAACATGCGGTTTTGGAGAATAAGACAGAACTAGGTTCAAAGGTCAGTTAAGGCCACTTAACAGCTGTGCAGCCAGACACATGGCCAAATCTGTTCTGTATCAATGTTCCTATTAAGGAACTTCTATACCACAGATATCTAGGAAAGTGGTGAGGATTGTGCCTAGTAAATAGTGGATGCACAATAAATGCTCTTATTAGGATTATCATTACTTATAATACCCTCATTATTTCTACCTTAAGGGTTAGATCTTAGTAAGGGAGCATCTGAACATAAACCAAATCTACTAAAACCAGCTATGATGTGGGAAGGGTACAGGACGATAAGCTTTACATGGAAGTGGTCATAAAACTTAAAAATCAGGGATTTGGCCCATTTTCTACTTATCCAAAGCCATGGGGTCTCTGTTCTTTGTCTTTCTCTATTTAGCCACTTGCTTTTCTTACCCTTCCCTCCTCCTTTACTTCCCTTTCTCTGTTGGTGACTTTTTTTTTTTTCCTATGTAGACATAACTCAACATGTACATTCACAGCCTAGGATTATTTCCAATGGTAAATTCCTGGGGAAAGACTGTGAACTGACATGGTCCAGTTCACTTTGGCCTGGAGGAGAAGGAACAGGCCAAGTGATGAGAGCCTCCCTCTAGGGGTGACAGATTCCAAGGGAAGAGAAAGATAAACCATTTCTCTTAGGAGGGAGTATGTAGGCAGAGAAGATGTGATTGATTCATGAAATTATCTGTGGTGTACAATGCACTATCACCATGCATGTGATTGGTGGATAGAAAAGGAAAGAGAGGAAAAAAAGGTTTCAGGAAAGGCAATTTTGACAGACAAACTCCAAAGTCTCAAGCTGGAGAGTTGTGCCTATGACCATGCAGAGCCTCATGGAGAAAACCATACTCCACGACTGGTGAGAGCAGGTCCTGGGTGCCCCCTGCTTTGGCAGAGAAGGAGATGGTGGACTCCAATAAGAGCACCCAAGTGAAGATCTGCAGAGCCAATGGAGGACCTGAGCAGAAAGGAGGAGGCAGAAGATGGGAAGTTATGTCTGTGCCATTTATTTTTGTCTTCACTAAACATGTGAAACATACAAAAGAAAGGAAGAAAATCTTTGCATTCCTGCTAGGAAAATGAAAGTCATCTTTCAATCAGATAAATTATGAGGGTCTGCTTCTATCATGGAAACCAGTCCCAAGGCATGGTAATTGCTACTGGGACCCTAATTATTAATTCAGTTGGAAAGAACCCAAGGGACATATTTGCAGTAATTTGAGAGTCCCCAGAAATAAGAAATTTGACATGTGCTTCAGAGCAGCAGAGAAATTGAATTGGGTTTAGAGAATGAGTGCCTCGGGGGAAAGCGGGAAGCAAAGCTGGAAAAACTTTGTGGTGATTGCATTAGCCAGTCCTGGATGAAAGCTCTGTTCATTCTCCATAGGCATGAAATTTTGGCTGTGGAATATGTAATAATTTACTTTAGCAAGATACCATAAAAGATTAGCTTCTCCAGTCAAAGTGGCAGACTGGTAAGGGTTTGGATTGGAACATGTATCTGTGAAAGACTGCTGTGACAAGGGGAAGTGGAGCTTAACTACTGACCAAATACTTTTCATTGAGAGACAGCCACAGATTATTACCAGCATGGGGACACTCAGGGTTGTGCTAAAGATAGACTTAGAAAGTCGTGAAATTAGTGTTCAGAAACTAAAGAAAAGTGGTTTAGGGATGGATGATAAGGTTGATGCCCTGAGTTATTAAAAAAAGAGAAGAATTGTATATAATCATGCATTCATGGAAATCATTTTTATAGCATTCACCCAAGAACATGCTATGTTATACTGTTATATGCTAGGCTATAATCAATGAAAGGGGAAATGAAAGAACTAAGCTGGGAACATCTGCTCAGAATAAATACAGGAACAAACTGTGGGGCTCTAAGAGAAGGAAAGCAGATGGAGGAAGTAACACAGTTGTCATTCTGGCCACAGAAGAGAAAAGGCAAAGTGAAACGGGGTAGATGTGATGACCAAGAGGTCCTCATACACCTAGTGTATGAGGAGAGGAGACGAACTCGCCTTACCTCACAAAATATCATTCTGGTTAGAGATTCTTAGAGGTAACACATGAAGAAGGGAAATGAATTGGTGTATTTTTTTCTCATGGAGGTAAAGACTGAAGAAAATGAATATAACATCCCAAAGATGGAAATATACAATATTAAATATATTAATACTGTTAAGAAGTTATATGAGAAAATTAGACTATGAGGAATATGGCATATGGTGATATAAGGAGATATCAGGAAATGAGGTGAAAATCTTTGGGAAATGAGACAGAAGGAGAAGAAGAAAGGAGGAGAAATAAAGAGGAGGTGGCGGCGGCAAAAGGAGTTAATGATGAAAGAGAAGTTCATCAAAAACTTTCAAAGATTGATAAACTTCCTACAAGTTAGGATAAACTAGAATCTAAAGTCACAATATGTAATGAAAATAACTCAAAGTCTCAAGATGGATTATGGAGCAGTCTGAAATGAAAAAGCATGTATGTATGTGTATGCATGTATATTATAGAAAGAAGCAGTTTTATAAATTCTTTATATATTATGGATAATAACCCTTTATCAGGTATGTCAATAATCCAGTTAAAAAATGGGCAGATGTGAATAGACATTTTTCCAAAGATGACATCCAGATTGCTAACAGATATATGAAAAGTTGATCAACATCATTCATCATCAGGGAAATGGAAATCCCAAGATACCACCTCACACCTATCAGAATGGTTAAAATTAACACAGGAAACAACAAATGTTGGCCAAGATGCTGAGAAAGGGGACCACTCTTACCCTGTTGCTGGGAATGCAAACTGGTGCAGCCACTCTGGAAAACAGTGTGGCAGTTCCAAAGCTAGAACTATTCTATGATCCAGTAACTGCACTACTAGGTACTTACCCAAAGATAAAAAATACTGATTTGAAGGGATATATGCATCCTGGTATTTATAACAGCATTATCAACAATAGTCAAATTATGGGAAGAGCCAAATGTCCATTAACCGAGGAATGGATAAAGATATGATGTTTATACACCACACACACACACACACACACACACACACACACTAGATTATTATTCAGTCATAAAAAAGAATGAAACCTTGCCATTTACAATGGCATGGGTGGAGCTAGAAAGTATTATGCTAAGCAAAATCGGTCCGAGAAAGACAAATACTATACGATTATATCATATGTGGAATTTAAAAAAGAAAACAAATGAACAAATTTGAGAAAAAAGAGAGGCAAATCAAGAAATGGAATCCAAGCTGATGGTTCCCAGATGGGAGGTGGGTGAGAGATAGGTGAAGTAAGTGATGGGGATTAGGGACGGGATTGAGCTCCAGGTGTGGTATGTAACTGAGGAATCACTAAATTCTACACCTCAAAGTAACATTGCACTGTGTGTTAACTAGATGGAATTTAAATAAAACCTTGGGAAAAAGAGGGGTGCCTGGGTGGCTCAGTCATTTGAGTGTCTGGCTCTTGGTTTCAGCTCAGGTTATAATCTCACAGTTCGTGAAATTGAACCCCATGTCAGGCTCTCTGCTCATTGGTGCTCTCTCTGTCCTTTCCCTCCTCACCCTCTCATTTTCAAAATAAACAAATATTTTTTTTAAAAACTTGGAAAAAAGCAAGCATGACTGCAAAGGAAGGAAGTTGGGGAAGGATTATTGATTACCATTAGAAATAATCTAAAATGTAATTGGGAAAGATGCAGCTTAATGCCATGGTGACAGCACTAAAGAATAAGAAAATGTAATTATTGTCAGACTTTGACCTCCCAGAATTATGTGATGTGATGGCATTTTTAAAGAGGAAACCGTTCCTGGTTCTACAGTTTCAGCTGAATTCCCTCTGCAGGCTGACTTTACCGACATTGTCTCATACTGTTGGCTTATGGGAGACGAGTAGAATGACAAGTACGATGACATAAGGAAACTCAATCGTTTTAATTTTTATTTTTTTAAATTTTTAAATGTTTATTTTTGAGAGACAGAGAGAGACAGTGGAAGCAGCGGAGGGTCAGAGAGAGAGGGAGATACAGAATCGGAAGCAGACTCCAGGCTCTGAGCTACCTGTCAGCACACAGCCTGATACGGGGCTCAAACCCACACATTTTGAGATCATGACCTGAGCCGAAGCCGTAGGCTTAACTGACTGAGCCACCCAGGCGCCCCAATTCAATCATTTAAAAAATGTACTTCACTTCTAATAAAAAATGTCTCAAGTAGTTCCCTAAGAACAGGTTTATCATGGGAAGAAAGTGTATAATGCAGGCAAGTCACACACATGCACACACACAGAAAAGATGCAAAATTTCATACTCTATGGCAACCCGTTAACATCTACTTATTCAGAGATATCTCCCTTTCCTTTGTTTGAATATAGATTTATATGTACATTTTAAATTGGGACCATATATGGTTGTATCCTGCCTTCCTGCCAGTACACACACACCTTAACCATCTTCTTGATAGTATCAGGATATCATCACTTTCACCGAAAGGGCAAAGGTGAGAAATGTAGGGCCATTGGCATTGCCAAACAGGAAAGACTGATCTAATAGCATGTAAAATACTGGGAGGCACTCTAAGGGCACAAAAGAAGCCCAATTTCCTTAAGAGGTATTAAGGTGCATCAACTAATTTTAGAAAAAAGACTTTGAATCAAGTAAACAATTTTCTTTCCAATAACACAAAAAGATAAAGCTCTTATCCTTTAAGTTACTGCAAAAGCTTTATTTCCTAACATTCCCCACAGAAGCTTTCAGACAGAAAAAGGCCAACATGGCAGATGGCATGGATATATAGTATTTTAACGCACTCCTAAATGAAATGTAAAAAAAGAACATAGAAATTAAGGTTCAGAAGTAAAATGAATATTCTAATTTATTTAAAGGACAAAGATGACATGATAAATTCAAAAAATACAGAAGAATTTGAAAATACATTAGTAATTTATACAAGAAGTTGTAATAAGAACCATTAAACCAAAAAGAGGAAAAATATGTATATGGAAAGTACAAGGAAGATCCAAGATAAATGGGAAATTGAAAAGTGAATATAATGAGAATTTATAAATAGTTGTTTTTGAAAATAGAGCAAGCTAAGCCAAGTGGCTCTTGGTATAATGGTTATTCAGATCTGTCACCAAGATAAGTATAAAAATACAAGCAGATGTTTAGTGAGCATTTATAGTGGCAAGTGCATAGCATTTTATTTTTTTGCTAATCTGATCTTTGGGAATAGTGCAAAGGTAGTTCTCTCTGCCAAATGATCAGGACTTCTTAGAAATGAAAAAGAGACAGAAAAGTAAAAAAGATAAGCGAGATAAAGGCATTGAGACAAAGGCAAAGACCCTAAATTTAAAATGGAATATAATGTCCATTTTGACATTTTTGACAAGAAAATGTCAATGTACATCAATACCCACAAAATAGAAACTGCTGAGTTTGATGTGAGGGTATGAAAAAAATTTCATCTAAAAACTATTGGAAATAAAACTAGAGCAAAGCAGGGCTAACATGCAGAACCTTTTTGTAAAACCTCCCAAACTGATAATTAAAACCAATATAGGAAAACATGGCAGTTCTCCAAAAGCAGCGTGTAAGGATCAAATAAATCCCTCCTACTAAGGGAAGGTATTAGAGAAAATGGTTTGGGAACCAGATGGCTGAGATTACTAACTGGAGAAGTCACAGGCCTGGATCTGGGAGAAGCAGGCAAAATGGAGGTTAAAATAAGAAAACCATCCAGTATTATTAGAAGGAAAAGAAAAGATCCAAAAGACCTAATTATGGGGATAAAGTCCTTCTGGGAGAGCAGAAATGCAGAACCCTATAAATGAGTGAAGGAGACAGGAAGACGTGCCAAGTGGGAAAACCCACATTATAGAAAAGATGGGTAAACCACATCATAGAAAAGAAGAGAAAGAAAGTTGAAGGAAAAAGAAAATATAAGAAATTGATTTTCGAAGCCATGCAAATTGTTAGTTGGGAAAGGGTAATAAATACATATGTAAGTGGTACTTGTAAAGGTCATCTATCACAGTGAATATACAAAGAGAAAATACTGCATATAGAAAATAAGCATCAAAACACAGTAGTTCATTTACTAGATTACAGAACATTAATACATGGGATCCATGAAGCTCAAGATATTGAAGATATGAGAGGGTTATTCCAATGGCTTCCCCATTATGATATCCAGTTAAGAAGCCCTAACAGAAGACTCAGGAATTGGGCTCTTTGGTTTATTCCTCATGGGACACAAAGGAACCTAAAATTGCAGCACTACCTTCTCTTTTGGGCAGCACAAGCAACTCATTTCTCTCATTGTGGTGTCTGTTCCTTCCCCATAATGGAAGGAATACATAGTATTATGTATTTTGCTACTCCACAGCAATTAAAGACATTGAGGCTTCATAGTTAATGCAAACCCTATGAAAACGATTGAAGTTTCCCTTTAGAGTGTGCCAATAATTATCAAATTATTCTCCATTATTCCAGTAGCCTTTAAATTTTGCTTTTCCAAACTCATCAATTTGAACTTCCAGTAGAACTCTTAGGTCTTGTGAAATTTTTTAATGGAGACCATTAGCAAAGTATGTTTAATGTAAATTTGGCTGACTTTGCTGGAATGATAATGAATATTATTTAGAACTCAAAACCCTTGGTACACAAGTATCAATTAGATTCTAGCCTCAATTCTCCCACTGTGTGACAATGGACAGTTTGCCTCCCTGTGCACAGTTTGTCTGTAAATTTGGATTATTAATTTCTATGTCTACCCATCTCTTGGGATAGATAATGGACTTGGAATTAGATAGTGGACTTACACTTTAAGCTATTTGGAAAAACCAATGATGTGTAAATTTAAGTAAGGTTGTTTTAAAACATTGTTTTTTAAAAAAATTAACTATTGGGACCTCATCAAGATAAAAAATCTTCTGCAATGCAAAGGAAATGATCAAAAAATGAATAGGAAACTGACAGAATGGGAAAAGATAGTGGCAAATGTCATATCAGATAAAGGGCTAGTATCTGAAATCTACAAGGAACTCACTAAACTCCATACCCGAAAAACTAATAATCCAGTGAAGAAATGGGCAGAAGACCTGAGCAGATACTTCTCCAAAAAGGACATCCAGATGGCCAACAGACACATGAAACGAGGCTCAGCATCACTCATCATCAGAGAAACACAAATCGAAACCACACTGAGATACCACCTCATGCCAGTGAGAGTGGATAAAATGAACAAATCAAGACTATAGATGCTGGTGAGGGTGTGGAGAAACGGGCACCCTCCTACACTGTTGGAGGGAATGTAAAGTGGTGCAGCTGCTCTGGAAAACAGTATGAAGGTTCCTCAGAAAACTATCCGTAGAACTCCCCTATGACCCAGCAATAGCACTGCTAGGAATTTACCCAAAGGATACAGAAGGGCTGATGCACAGGAGCACATGTACCCCAATGTTCATAGTGGCACTTTCCACAATAGCCAAATCATGGAAAGAGCCTAAGTGTCCATCACCTGATGAATGGATCAAGAAGATGTGGTATATATACACAATGGAGTACTACATGGTAATGAGAAAGAATGAAATCTGGCCATTTGTAGCAAAGTGGATGGACCTTGAGGGTGTCATGCTAACAGAAATAAGTCAGGTGGAGAAGGACAGATACCACATGTTTGCACTCATAGGTCTAATAGGAGAAACCTAACAGGACCATAGGGAGGGGAAGGGGGAAAGAGAGTTGGGGAGAGAGAGGGACACAAATCATGAGAGACTATTGACTACTGAAAACAAACTGAGGGCTGAAGGGGGAGAGGGAAAGGGGGAAGGGGGTGATGGTCATGGAGGGGGGCACTTGTGGGAAAGAGCACTGGGTGTTAAATGGAAACCAATGGGACAAACTATTACTAAAAAAACAATAATAAAGGAAAAGTGGTTGGCAAAAAATAAAAATAAAAAAAGCAATAAAACCTGTTTCTTTGACTCAAAATGTTTAGGTATTTGAGAATCTATAATCAGTCGATTATGTCCTCTTTATATAGCATCTATTATACAAGTGTTCCCTAAATGTTTTTATGATCTACTACATTACTACATAATAATAAAGATTCTGAACTATTCTATTTTAGGCCACTTCTTTTGAAACACAAGGAAGTAGATAATATAAATCTGTATGTAGAATATTTTTCATTCTTTTTCCCCCAAATTGGACTTTCATCATGTTTTCAGTCTACAAAGGACTTAAATTTATCCCCATTTCATTAGGTTGAGATTTTTAAAACCTCTACTACAGCCCGAGTCTTCCCTTCCAAACACTTCCCTCCTGTCAACGCATTATTGTTCTATTGCCTGTGCATTCTGTGATAATCTGCCCTCTCAAGCTTCGCTCATGACATTTACTCATCCTTTCAATGTCCTCTTTGCCTTTTCAGCTTTCTTATCCTTTAAGTCCTGTAAAGAACGGATGCAGTGAAAGACTATAGAGCCCTGAATATAGGTTTAAACTGTGTGAATTCACCTATGTGCAACTTTTTCGATATTGTACAGTAGTGTAGATTTATATTCTCATGATTTTCTTAATTTCTTTTCTTTAGCTTATTTTATTGTAATAATACAGTATTAATACATACACAAAATATGTATCAATCAGCTGTTATTGGAAAGCCTTCCAATCAACAGAAGGCTGTAAGTAGTTACGTTTAGGGGGAATGAAAGGTTATACCAAGATTTTCAACAGTACAGGGGGCTGGCACCTCTAAAACCTTGTATTATTCATACAATGTACACATACATATAGAAAAGTATATGTATATACCATATATATGTATTTATGTGATATTTTATATTCAAAGATAATTCACTATGATATTTAAATATTTTATTTTCAGGAGTTTGTTTTTTTGAGTATTCAAATTTTTTCCCCTCAATTTTACTATACTGTCTGTGGTAAAGAGCTTTACAATCTGCATGCTAGGGAACCCCTGGAATAAAGGAAAAGAGAAAAGGATAGATTTAATATCCAGTAGCTAAATGAGAATTCGTCTAAAATTTTTCCCAAGCTTCTTGGGAAGATGGACAATCAGTTTCTGGGGGAGAAATTACTGTTTTTACATGGATCCTTATACTTCTATTGTAATTCCTGGAATTTGCAAACTCAATTCTTTTTTTAAAGCCAATATATTAAAAAAAAGTGTTTATGATGAAAGCAAAGTAAAAAAAGTGAGATGTTTATTTTAGGTAGCATCTTATTTTGTCTTATAAGAAAATTAATGTACTCAAAATATATATATTGAGTACAAGTAATGTGTAAGAAATTAAACTTCTGTATTTTGACCTCTCATTAATATATATTCCATCTATTTTTATTACGATGCTAATATACATTTTTAAATCAAAATTAAAAAGTTAAATTTAAGTAACTACAAAATGATAGTAGAGAAGCATTAAGAATAACAATATGCTGGAAAATCAAGGAGTGGGGAACCCCAAGCTCACCTCCTCCCACAAATACACCTAGGTGATACTCACCTCATATAAATAACCAGAAAACAAACTGAAGACTGAGACAACAAATTTCACAATTAAAGGTAGAAAAGAAGCTAAATGTAAGATGGTAGGAAGGGCAGACACTGTGGGGAGCTAAATGGACTAATGGACCATCTGTGGGAGAAAGGGAGCTGTGGGCAAGAGGAAGAGAGAGAAAAAGATGATCACACTGGTGAGCCTGCTCAAGGAAGATGAATACCCATAGCATGTGGCTTTGAAAAACAGGCCAAATTTCATGAGTTCTTAAAACCAATGGGACTTAAAACCTAGAACTATAAAAATGAGTGGCCTCAGCTCCGTGAGAGCCATAAAGGCATTAGGAAGCTGAGTCCTGGCCCTTAAGGAGATAATACAACAAAAAGCCTATGAATAAAAAGGAGAGAAGCAGCAGTTAGGAAAACACCAGGACATATGGGAAGGAGGGTTATTTATTAATCACCAAGTAGGTCCCAGAGGAACCAATTTCACTGGGAGACTCCTGTAGGGACAAAGGAGCTGGCAGTTGTCATTAAGCCCACCCTGTACCATAAATATGGCCACCATAGGAATGAGTACAGTGCTAGTCTATATTACCAAACTTGCTATACAAAGCCCTGACCCTCTAGCCATGCTTGCCGAAGTCTCAGCACTGAATTCCCTGCCACAGAAGACCAGTGAAACACTTGCCTACACTGCATCTCCTGACTGCACACTTTGTGGGGCCTCAGTCCTGGTGGAAGTAGTGGCTGGTCACCTCCTATAGAGGACCACCCACCTTATTAAGACTACACACCCTGCCTGTGCATGCATTGCAAATTGGGCCCCAGCTACTTGGTATCAACAATGGAAACAAGTCCCCCGTGGAAGAGGACTGGCATGCAAAATTATGGGCACTGTGCACCACTTTGTGGATTGATTCAGGCTGCCCTGGACTTGGTGATGGAAGCAAGTGACAGAGCTACCTTGTTAAAAGTTCATGCCTGCCCCCTACTTTCAATAACAGGAGACATAGCTGACTTTCCTAATACAGAGAAATAGACACAAAGACTTAGACAAAATTAGGAGACAAAGGAATATGTCCCAATGAAAGAACAAAGTAAACACCACAGCAAGAGACCTAAGAGACCTAAGTCTGATAGATAATTTATCAATAATTTGTTACCAACCACCCAAGGAGGTCCTTACCAACATATAGTAATTAAAAAGGCGGAAAGTAGTGATAAAGAGAGGATTTTTAAAGCAGCCAAAGAAGACAGTTACATAAAAGGGAAATCCCATAAAGCTATCAGCAGATATTTCAGTAGAAACTTTGCAGTCCAGAAGAGAGTGGCATGATTCCAGGAAAAAAATTATCAGGATCCAAAAATACTCTCTCCAGCAACGCTATCAGACTAGAGAGAGAAGGAAAGAATTTCCCAGATAAAAGCTGAAGGAGTTCATCACCACTAAACCAGCCCAACAAGAAATGTAAAGGGGGACTCTCTGAGTGGAAAGACCATAAATAAGAGCAAGAAAAGTACAAAGGAAAAAGAAAACATTGAAAATAAGTATATCTGTAAAAATCAGTCAAGGGATTCACAAAATAAAAGGATGTAAAGTGTGTTACACCGTATACCTAAAATGTGAGTAGGAGAGAACAAAAGAATGGGTCAAAACTTAAGAACCATCAACTTAATATATCACTGTATGTAGAAGATATTATATACACACCTAATGGCAACCAAAAATCACAAACAGTAGTTTAAGTGCAAAAAATAAAGAGAAAGCAAGCCTAGTATAGATTAAAGAAAGTCAACTTATAGTGAGAGATGAAGACAAGAAGGAACACAGAAATTCTACAAAAACAACCACAAAACAAGTAACAAAATGGCAGTAAATATATACCTATCAATAATTACTGTGAATGCAAATGGACTAACACTCCAATCAAAAGACATTGGTGACCAAATGGATATGAAAAGGTCCATCCATATGCTACCTGCAAGAGACACATTTCAGACCTAAAGACACATGCAGATTGAAAGTGAGAGGATAGAGAAACATTTATCATGAGAATGAATGTGAAGACAAAGCTGGGGAAGGAGTACTTACAGCAGACAAAATAGACTTTAAAATGTTTATTTTGAGAGAGAGAAATAGCATATGAGTGGGAGAGGGAGAGAGAGTCAGAGAGAGAGGAAGAGAGAGAATGCCAAGGAGTCTCCAAACTGTCAGCACAGAGCCTGACACAGGGCTTGATCTCATGAACTGTGAGATCATGACCTGAGTCAAAATTGAGAGTTGGATGTTTAACTGAGCCGCCTGGCACCCTATGCTTTAAAACATAAAGTGTAACAAGAGACAAAGCAGAACACCATATAATTATTAAGAAGATAATCCAATAAGAAGACCTAACAATTATAAATATGCAACTGATATGGGAGAACCCAAATCCATAAAACAGTTAATAACAAAAGTGAAGGAATTAATTGATAGTAATACAGTAAGAGTAGGGGATTTTAACACCCCACTTACATCAATGGACAGATAACCTAAATAAAAAATTAACAAGGAAATCGTAGCTTTGAATGGCACACTGGACTAAATATATTTAATAGATTTATTGATAACATTGCATCCTAAAACAGAATATACATTATTTTCAAGTGCACGTGGAACATTTCCCAGATTAGAGCACATATTAAGACACAAAACAAATCTGAACAAATTCAATAAAACTGAAGTCATACCGCCCATCTTTTCTAATCACAATGCAACAAAACTAGAAATCAACCACAAGAAAAAGAACTCTGGGAAGAGCACAAATACATGGAAGTTAAATAACATGCTGCTAAACAGTGAACAGGTCAACCAAGAAATCAAAGAGGAAATTAAAAAAATGCATAAAGACAAATGAAACACACTGGTCCAAAATCTGTGGGATACAGCCTAAGCAGTTCTATGAGGGAAGATTATAGCAATATAAGTCTACTCCAAGAAGCAAGAAAAATTTCAAAGAATTTAATCTTATACCCAAAGGAGCTAAAAAAAGAGAATAAAATTCAAACTAGCAGAATGAAAAAAAATTAGAACAGAAATAAATGATAAAAAAAACTTTAAAAGCAATAGAATAGATCAATGAAAACACAAGCTAGTTCTTTGAAAAGAAAAACAAATTGATAAAGCCATTTAGCCAAACTAAAAAAAAAAAAAAAAAAGACTCAAACAAAATAAAAAAATGAAAGAAGAGAAAAAAACCCAACCAACACCACAGAAATACAAAGGATTTTAAGAGATTCTGACACATTAAATGCAAATAAACTGTACAACCTAGAAGAAATGAATTTCTAGGAACACATAACCTACCAAACCTGAAGCAGGAAGAAACAAGAAATTTGAACAGACCAATTACCAGGAATGAAGTGGAATTAGTCATCAAAAAATTCCCAACAAACAAAAACCCAGGACCAGATGGCTTCTCAAATTCTACCAAACATTCAAAGAAGAGTTAATTCCTATTTTTCTCAAACTATTCCAAAAATAAAAGGGGAAGGAAAGTTCTGAATTCATTCTATAAGGCTAGTATTACCCTAATATCAAAACCAGATAAAGACACAATAAAATGTGTGCATGTGCACGTGTGTACACACACACACACACACACACACACACACACATCTCTATAGCCAATATCTGAGTAACACAGAAGCAAAAACCTTCAACACTATATGAGCAAACAATATCCAACAATACATTTTAAAAAATTATGCACCATGATTCATTCCAGGGATGCAAGGGCAAATATTTGCAAATCCAGTATTTGCAAATCAATTAAAGTGATAACAATGCATCAACAACAGAAAGGATAAAAACCATATGATAATTTCAATAGATGCAGAACAAGCATTTGACAAAGTACAACATCATTCATGATAAAAAAAAAAAACACCCCTCCACAAAATAGGTTTAGAGGAAACACACCTCAGCATAATAAAGGTCTTATGTGAAAAACCCACACCTAACATTATACTCATTTGGGAAAAAACTGAGAGCTTTTCCCCTAAGAAACAAGACAAGGATGCCTAATCTCACTACTTTTATTCAACATAGTACTGGAAGTCCTAGCCACAGCAATCAACAAGAGGAAGAAATAGTAGGCATCTAAGTTGGTAAAGAAGAAGTAAAATTTTCACTATTTGCAGATGACACGATACTATATAGAGAAAACCTTAAAGACTACGCCAAAAAGCTACTAAAATGGATAAATGAATTTAGTGTGGTTGCAGGATACAAAAATCAGTGCACAGAAATCCATTGTATTTCTATACACTAATAATGAACCAGCAGAAAGAGAAATTAAGAAAATAGTCTCATTTATAATCGCATCAAAAACAACAAAATGCCCAGAAATAAATTTAACCAAATAGGTGAGGGATCTGTAGTATGAAAGCTATAAAACACTGATTAGAGAAATTAAAGCTGATACAAACAAATGGTAAGATATTCCACGCCCATGGAGTGGGAGAGTTAAATATTGTTAAAATGTCAACCCTACCCAAAGGAAGCTACAGATTTAATGCACTCTCTTTCAAAATACCAATAGCATTTTTCACAGAACTAGAATAAACAATCCTCGTATCTGTCGGGAATCGCTAAAAACCCTGAATAGCCAAAGCAATCTTGAAAAATAAAAACAAAGCTGGAGGTATCACTATTCTAGATTTCAAGTTACATTACAAAGCTATAGTAATCAAAATAGTATGGTACTGGCACAAAAGAAGCACACAGATCAGTGGAACTTAAGATGAATCCCAGAAACAATCCCACAATTACACAGTCAATGAATCTTCAAAGGAGGCAAAATAATGCAATGAAAAAAAGTCTCTTCAATGAATGATGTTGGGAAAACTCGACAACTACATGCAAAAAAAAGAAAGTGTACCACTTATAACATAAACAAAAATAAACTCAAAATGAACTAAGGACCTAAATGTGATACCTGAAACCATAAAACTCCTGGAAGAGAGCATTGGCAATAATTTCTCAGACAATGATCATAACATCTTTTTAGATACGTCTCCTGAATCAAGGGAGACAAAAGAAAAATAAACTATTGGGACTACATCAAAATAAAATGCTTCTTCACAGTGAAGGAAACAATGAACAAAACTAAAAAACAATGTACTGAATGGGAGAAGATATTTGCAGATGACATAGCCAATAAAAGGTTAGTATTTACAATATATAAAGAACTTATAATGGGTTAGTATTTACAATATATAAAGAACTTATATAGTTCAACACTAAAAATCCCAAATAATGCAATTTAAAAAATGGGCAGAAAACATGAACAGACATTGCTCCTAGAAGACATCCACATGACTAACAGAAACATGAAAAGATGCCTGTCACTCATTATCAGGGAGATGTAAATCAAAGCCACGATGAGCTATCAGTTCACACATGTCAGAATGGCTAAAATCAAAAACACAAAAAATGACAAGTATTGGTGAGGATGTGGAGAAAAAGAAACCCTTGTGTATAGTTGGTAGGAATGAAAACTGGTGCGGGTCTTGTGGAAAACAGTACCGATGTTCTTCAAAAACTTAAAAATAGAACTAC
>NC_043704.1:109327304-109444486 GCF_006229205.1 Suricata suricatta
ATATATATATATATATATATATATATATATATATATACACACACACACACACACACACACACACACAAAATACACTATTACTCAGTCAAAAAAAGGAATGAAATCTTGCCATTTACAACAACATGGATGGAACTAGAGAATATAATGCTAAGTGAAATAAGACAAAGAAACACAAATACAATTTCACACATCTGTGGAATTTAAGGAACAAAAGAAATGAGCAAAGGAAAGAGAAAGGCAGAGACAGAGAAACCAGGAAAAAGATCATTAACTATAAAGAACAAATTGAAGGTTACCAGAGGGGAGGTGGGTGGAGGGACAGGTGAACCAAGTAAGTAAAGGGGATTAAGACTCCACTTATCCGAATTAAAATAAAAAAAAAAATAAAGAGTAACAATGTATTCAGAAGTATATTACAAAAAGTCTACAATTGTTAACCTTAAAAATTATTTTTGAGACACTTTCTTCCTTTACAATACACTGCTAAGTAGTTTTAAAATCTTAGCACAAAAAAGGTGAAAAGAATGAAATATGAGACATTAAAAGATGAAAGATTTAAATAAATTTTTGGCAGTGAGGTTAACCGAGAGAAAATAAAACTCTATCTTCAAGTGAGGAATTTCCACAGGAAATGACTGAATTTATCACTTACAGATTATTATTTGGAAATACCAGTTACCAAAACAGAGGACAAGAACAGGGCTAGGTTGAAACTCTATACAGAATGGAGAAGAGTGGCCTGGGTTGAGAATTCCAGGTTCTCTCCTTTCTCTGAACAGGGAAGAAATCGTTTCTTCCAATTACTGTCCCCTCCCTACAAACCACCAACTCTGAAAACTCTGAGCTAGGAGACTGCAGGCTAAATAAAAGGGTGACATCAGGTTTGAGGCCATAAAGATTAGTTAAGAAAGGACATATAAACGGATGGACCTGTAGGGTCTTTGCAAGCACATCTGTGGGAAGCATACATACCCTTATCCTTTCCCTTACACTCCCAACCGTATTCTCCAAGCACTGATTCACTGATTCTTGTCTCAAGTCCAAAGGCTCTTCTTTCACCTCTATTCCTTTCACAAAATAATGATTTCTAAAGATAAGCACTTCTCAATTTCAAATCTCAATATATAGTCAAGAGTCTTCAACCACTTGAGGAATGCCTTCAGTCTGAAAGGAATGGGTCAAAAACAAACATAAAAGAGAAGGATAAAGATAATCAAAGAATCTAAATTTTAAGGAAATCCCCCAAATTCTAACATCTTCAGTAAGAGAAGATATTGTACCCATAAAAAGGGAAATAATGCCACAAAAAAAAGAATAAATACATGAGATATTTAATAGCAATACAACAAGTCTACATTAAAAACTCCAAGAGGTGGTTTAGAAGGTTAAATCAAAGAAATATACTCTGGATGGGCTGGGCAGGGGGGAGACAGAGTTATGAAAATGAAGAAAGAATATTTGGCTTAACCATGGGGTCCAACATTCAAATGGTAAGTGTCCAAGGAAGAGCAGAGAAAATGGAGGGAAGAAAATTTAAGAACATGAATCCCCAGAATAAAAAAGATTAATGGATTAGCTCAAGGCATGGAAAAAAGATCAAGGCACACTTTTGTGAAAATTTAGAAAATAAGATACAAAGAGAAGTTCCTAAAAGTTTCTAGTGGTGGGGAAAAGAATACATGCAAAAAAGAAATCAAACTACAACATCACTGGTATTGCCAGTAACAGCACTATTTTAAGAAGGAGAAACAATATCCTAAAACTCTGAAGGCAAATGATTATAATCCTAAATTCTATGCCCAGTTGAACTATCATTCAAGGGTAGGGGAAAACAGAGGATCCAGGAAGGAGGTGATCTAACAGAGGAGGATAGTAAATAAAGTCCTAGTGTTACAGATATATACCAGACCCAGAAAGAAATCAGTCCCTTTTAAAGCAGTAAGGATAGGTGAATGCCAAAGAGTATGCATATGAAAAATCAACAGTATCAATATATTATTTGATGAGTAAATATTTAGAAAAATTACTAGTCTTTGATATGTATGTTGGAAAATTTAGGAAAAATTGTTTTCCATAAATACATATTAATTCACACAAAAGTATGTCTATTACTAATTTCAATGAGAAAATTTGTACAAGAAATGATGGGAAACAGGGATAAAATGCATATACCTAACAAAGGCAGACTAGAAAACTATTTAAAAATATCATATAACTAGTTTTTGAGAATAAGAGAAAGAACATGGGATGGGGTGGTGTTAAGAGAGCTAAATCTTTAATACCTAAAAGAAGCCAATATTTAAAGTAAACAGTTAGAAGATTCAGCATTATAAACATTACTGAATATTGGAATAAAGATCTAAAGAGTTTAAATGATCTTCCTCTCCCCTACCCCCTTCCAAGAAGGATTAAAGTATGATAGACTTTATTATTCATCCTTTAGTACTGCATTTGTTGTACCTGCTTGCATTAAGGTTCCCTGGTGATTTATTTTTTAAAGCAATGTTAATACACTCTGTAGAGCAAGTAATTTAAAATCTGATGACTCAATACTCAGTGATTCAGTGTCCATCATCATGGATGTCAACTTTGGTTATACAAATAGAAACTGTTAGAAACTGAAAAGTACATACTTAATCTAGAATAATTAAAAAACAACCCCCTGACATTTTTTTGATAAGTGATTTATCTGAGAAAACTTAGGTTTCAGAAAAGTAAATTAATAAGATTTTGATTATTTTAGCTATAGAAAGTCTAAAAGAATTGCATTTTGAAAATTTAAAGATGGAATCAATTTTATCATAAATAATTGTAGTTTCACCAATTGTCATTATACATAAAGTGTTTTTAAGATTGTGTCTACAAGTGCAACATGTGTCATATGGTTGGCTACTATTTTAGTCACATAATATATTGTTTTTACTCTTCTATTTAATACATTAAGAGTACTCTGTCATATTTGGGTCAACTGGGGATTAAGTTTTATAGATTAGGTCCTTATTTCTCAGGTGTCTTAGAGATTTTCCATTTGTCATTTGAAATGACATAATACAAACTTTCTCCAGAAAAAATATTGAAACTGCACTTCTAATTACCAAGCAAAAGGGTTCTTAATCACAAAACTTAGAAGAGGTCTCCAGAAACTGACACATTAATGTTTCAAAAAACCACCTGGAAATGAACCTGATAAATTTTGCCTCTGGCATTTGATAACCCAGTGGTCATGTTAAAGTAATAGGAAAAACAATGTATTATTTCTGTTTACTGAAAGCATAAGATCTCCCTCCATCAGCTAATGTATGAAAGCAAATCACTTCAGCACAGCTAGGTTTCATTTTTTAAGGATATAAAATGGTTTTGAGCAGTTGACCCCGACTACTTTTGATCCCATCTTTTCTGCCAGAGTAATTGTGCTATGATAAAAATATACTTTTCTATCTTTTCAAGGAAAATAGAGTAAATGTAATTTTACCAACCTCCTTTGAGTGTGATCGTTGATTAGCCGTAAGTCTGTGCTCCCAGGCTTCTTCCTTTCTTCACAGGAAAGCTCCATCTCGTCATCAGTCATGATGTATCTAGATAGTGTATGAGACCAATATGCAGTTATATTTTGACAGAAATAAATTGATTGCTACACTGTTAACTTTTTTTTAAAATAAAGAATGGTCTAAACAAATGGAAGACTTAGAACAAAAAAACTTACTATGCTTTGTCAGGGAGGAATACATGTTGCCATTTACTGATACTAGCTATTGTACATTCTGCAAAGCAGGTAAGACATCAGAAAATTAGAATATGACATGATTTGGGAAAATTAAGAGATGCCCATGAGTGACTGCCTTATAGGTTTTCAAGCAAACTTTTAAGAAAAATAAATTTTATTTTGGACATTTCTACCACCTTATCTTCCCTATTCCTACTTAAAACAATCCTCTCTTGGGGCTAATAAAATATCCCTACCAAGATTGTATTCTACTAATACTGTAGGCATAGTCTGTGCATCACCTTTCCTGTCCATTCACTAATGTGATACCTTCACCGTGAGTGATTTACTTCACCATAGAAACTTAGCAGGTTTCAATGCATCATCAACTGGTGAACTTTTCATTTTTTACTGCAGTATTTGTTCTTTATATGGCAGAAAAAATGCTCTGCAATGCTGGTAAGTGGGGGTAGAACAAAAGATAATCATTATCTACTCTGAGATTGAATAAGCAGTAGCAAAATAAATTCATAGGAAGATATTTAATATCAGAAAAAATACAAGGGTAGTTAAAGCATTATTTTATTCATAAAAAATTGCTTGGGAGAGAATAATGGGTCTCCTACCTTAGGTAGGAGAAACCTACAGCAGAATTTGACAAAAGGGTCCCTAACTACCTAGAGCTGAAATTCTGCCTAGTAAATAGGTTCCCTCCTTTAGGATTTATCTTCTCAGCTCCTTCTCGGCCTAAGGGTTATTTGGGCAGCCCTAATATTTATTGCTTAGAATCTCAAATACATAAGGTGTTCTTGTTGATGTGGCCTCTAATTATGTTTACATAGTGAAGTACACATTAGCAGTCATGCAATTGGACTGCCCTTTGTCATAAAAATAAGTAAATAAATAAACCTCCAACTCAAACCTAAAAGATGTGTCCAATGGAGCACTTGTACTTGCAAATGACAGAAAATTTAGCCTAGACTGACTGGCTTAAGAGAGCTAATTCCCTCACTCAAATAAGAAGTATAGAGGAAGTAGCTCTTGCTCTCTCTCCTCCCCCTTTTCTGTCCCACAACTTTGTTCTCTTATTTTTGTTTTCTCTTTGCTCTCACCACTCCAGGATCTCTTCCAGGTCTCTGCCTTCACACCTATGCAGGTTTTCCACTGAGAACATTAAGTGGCCTCAACTTTTACAGATCTCACATCCTAGAGGATCCCATCTAGCAGGAGGGAGCATTGTGCGGTCTCCTCCCATCGTCCCTGCTGAGTGCTCACTCTCACTCCTTGTTGGGAGCTATCGGAACTCACTGGTTGAGTGAAAATTCCTGGTGAGGGTACGGCAAGTTTGCATGGTCTCTTGCCCCCAGACAGCTACCAAAATCTACCCTCTTGTAACTTTCACATCTGCTTAGGCACCAAACCTTGGAGTGCTTTGCTGATTAGTGTCAGGAGCAGCCTGTCCCCCTGCCCTATCCCTGAGGTGTGATTGCACCTGGCCAGGGGAAAGATGAGTAAACTAGATACACCCTAATGTGACTAAGCCAAGCAAGATATAATTTTCCTCCTAGCTGAGCAATTAACTGATAACTAACTACTTTCTGGGTCTGGATGCCATTGCAAAAGTCACTACTGTGCTAAAATATATCAATCGTCTTGGGGACTGTGAGACCAGGCATTATGTCTCTTGGGAATCCTGTTTTTCTGGGAAACTTTCTCTTAGAGTTATAAACAGCCTAATGACCCTTACTCATTAAAAATAAAAAGAAATTGACCTTTACTAAACAATACTGTTTGCCTCTTGGTTAAAGGTCGCTTCCTTAGGACTATACCTGAAGTTTTGTAGATCTTGGTTTTAGAAAAATACCTGCTCTTCCCATATAAAACATCAGTGCCTGTAGCTAAGTTTTTTATGACAATCCTTACTACTAGAATTGTAACTTCTGCAGAACCTATGTCCTGGAAAATTGTAAAAATTACCTATGAGAAATCATTTACTGCTCTTTCTGCTCCTTGTACCTTTCATCATAAACAAAGTTAGAGAATCAGAGAGAGCAGAGATGCCTGCCTGGTGATCAGAAAAAACTAGAGGCTCTCTCACCAACACCGTCCATCCTTCAGGGAACCCTGGACCTGCTAGAGTTGGACTCTGGCAACTCCTCATGGGGTAAACTGTTACTGAGTTGTAGACTGGACAATGGGGCATACTGGTCAGCTTAGAACTAGGTCCACTTAGCTTAGAATTTGTTTCACTCCTGAACCCCATATTAGTTTCCAATGGCTCCTCTAAAAAATTACCACACACCTGGCGGACTAAAAGAACCTGTTTACTCTCTTACAGATCTGGAGGTCCAAAGTCCAAAAACAATTTTACTGAACTATATCAAGGTATGGGAAGGCCTGTGCTCCCTCTGGAGGCTTTAGGGGAAAATCCATATATGTGCCTCTTCCAGTTTCTAGAGCTGCATTCCTTAGCTCTTAGCCCCTACCTCTCTTCAAAGCCACCAGCCTAACATTATACTTCACATTTCCTTTTCCTTTTGTAATTAAATCCTTCTGCCTCCTTCTTATAAGGACACTTGTGATTAAGTTTAGTGCCCAGCCAGATAATGCAAAAAACTCTCCCCATCCAAAAATCCTTGACACATGTCCACAATCACTTTCATCATATAAAATAGCATTCACGGATTCCAGGGAATGAGACAAGGGCATCTTTGAGGACCATTATTCAACCTACCCCACACACCATCTAAGTATATAAACAGTGATAAAGAGAGAGATGGGAACCCCACAACAATCAGGAAAATAAATAAGAAATATCCAATACTGATGTGTTTTAGAAGCTGTTTTTGTTTTGCTTTGCCTTTCATAATTTTATCACTAAATCAAGGGTGCTCCTTGTGTTTTCTAATTACACCTTAACGTCAAAGGCCAATTATCAAGTGTATAGAAAATATAAGTGCTTAATGGGAAGCTAGGGATCCAATTGTGACTTAAACTTTGCATTGCATAAAATAATTCTAAAAATAGTTTGGGCATTAGAAGTCTCTCCAAATTATAATATGACTATCTTTCTGTGTGTTAAAGATAAAACTGTGCTTTTTTTAGCCTTTTAAAATGAATCACATAAGATTTTTAGTCGAGCACAACAAAATAGCTATACAATAAGTCAGTTGACAACAACCATATTTTCTATTCTAAAACATACATGAGAGTCTGTCAGAAGGTGGAGGATGGTCAGTAAGGTATCCTCCAGACCGAGACGGCACTTTGAGACCAAAAAACAATACACACCACCCCATCTACTTCATGGTTTTACTCAGAGTAACTTACTGACAGGATCACAGGGACAAACAATCGCTACGCTGAGCAGCCATTCTCTTCCACTATTCTCCACCCAGCCTGGACCTTAATCTGCACTTTCATAGACCATGGGGCAGGATGGTGAGGTCACAGGGTAGCTAGGAAAAGTGGCACCATCTGTGTGCCAGAGGCTAGTAGCTATTAAAGGGGCTTCTGTGCACCAGTCATCACAGGGAATGAGCCTTCAACATTTTGATCAGGGTATATATTAATCTCTATGGAGCCTAAAACATGTAGCTCCTGGTGAGGGGTGTGATTTTACGGGCCTGAGTGAGACAGAGGTCCAACGATGGAGTCCTACACTCCACACCCACCATCTTTATGGCCTATACAATATTTCGGAGACATTCTTCTGCTCTGACGGGAGCCAGGTCCCAGGAGATAGCTTGCATCCTTAAGCCACGGCAGCAATATAAACAGCAACATGAGATTAACTAATACCACCCCAGCTGTTCACTATTCCTCATTCTTGAGGAATAAAGGTGATGGACTGCTCTAGCTACTTCCTGTTGAAAAGGGGTGCAGATCACAATTTAAAGAATGAAACTCCCTTGCATCCAATTACAGATATTGCCTAGTGCAAAGTTGAGTCCCAGTCCTTTGCTCTGCCATTATTTGGGAGCTCTCAGGTATGGCTTTAGACTGCATTTTATCCCACATTTCCTAACCGGGTAAATTAGGCCAGTTTGGTGAAACAGTGGTCCATATCAGGAACTGGTCCAACAGGTGGTCTTTCAAAGTCAGCCCGGTAGTGTGTAAGCCATCAGGTAGAAAAATAGCCAGATATGTGAGGAAACCAGCAAAATACAGGATTCAGCTTAGTTTTAAAAGTAAACAATAGACATTCATGGAAAATTAGTCACAACTAGAATTTACCACCCATAAGGGTGTGTAACTGAAATAATTTCTTCTTCCTTTCTAAACTCACCATCACCTTATCGAAGATAGCCAAAGTAAGACTAAGTTGTTTGTCGAACAAGTCCAGTTTTAATGAGCTTGACCTAATTATTTCCTTAAGTGCAGTAAGAATAGTGACTGGCCATTTAGGTTCTTTTAAAAACTGCTTTCCTGGAGCTTCTCATAAGGCATTTCAGATTGAGACTTTAAGAGCCTTTCAAGGCTAAGAACCTCATATATGGATGGGCAGAAAACTACTGAGTTACCTGTAATCTATTGTCATTTGCCAGGACCCATTTAGTTTCTTTATAGGCCAAATCAGACTGCTGAAGGGACTTTAAGCAGGCATGATTACTGCTACCCCTCTTCGTATTCTTTAATGATAGCAGTAATCTTGTTATTCCCCCCCCCTCAGGTTATATTACTTTACCTTTATTGCCCCCCTAAGGATCATAAACTGTATAGGTTCCCATTTGTGATGACCCCACAATGAGGGATTTTACTATTTGGACACACAACCTGCATTCATTCACCTGTCATTTTAGTTAGATCCAGGTCCTGTAGAACATGTGACAAAATATGCTCAGAAATGGGAGAAATATGCACTAGAAAATAATGGGAAGGAAGCCTGTTGAGCTATAGGTAGAGAGTAGCTGGACCTTGATAATTTGTCCCCCACAACCATCAACAGCCTTTATTTCTCCCCCAAATTTTGAAGGGTTTCCATAGATAAATGAGCAGTCAGCTCTGGTGTCTACTTGAGTTAGTGTTGTCTGTTGGTAGGACACCAATGCATGGTTAATTCAACAGGGGGCCTCTAGTCACTCCCTAGTGCTCGCACTGGAGGGCAATGTTGGCTTCACCCCTAGTCTCTAGGGATAGGGGGTAACCACCCGTGAAATTCCTCCATTAGCAGAGAGGCATTTGGTGACACACCTGGCTTTTTTGAGTCTTTTTTCAAGGGAGTATAAGTTTTCCCTTAAATAATGCCTGCCATGGCCTTAACAACACTGAACTGGATTGTATGTTTCCCTTGGGGGTCCTGGATAATATTAGATCTTGCAACAAATATTTAGGAAAGACCTTAATGGGCCTTTTTCTTTCTTTTCTCTCTTTTTTTTTTTTGCCATTTTTATCATTGGCAAGATCCTTTGTTTTTCTCTATCAATCCATTTACTTCCCTTATAAGAGATTATTTTGGGGGCACCTGGGTGGCTCAGTCGGTTAAACGTCTGGCTTCTGGCTTTGGCTCAGGTCATGATCTCATGGTTTGTGGGTTTGAGCCCCGCATCGGGCTCTGTGTTGACAGCTAGCTCAGAGCCTGGAGCCTGCTTCGGATTCTGTGTCTCCCTCTCTCTCTGACCCTCCCCTGCTCGCACTGTCTCTCTCTGTCTCTCAAAAATAAATAAAAAACATTTAAAAAAATTAATAGATTATTTTGGTTTCACTTAAGGCAGCTACCATAGCTGTTACTGTAGCAGTGGGTCAGTTAACCACAAGAGCAAGGATAGGTAAGCAAGACCTAGACCTATACCATGCCCATGGGGCCACTGTAGGATCTGGTCTTTCATGCCAAAGAAAATAATTCTTCATCTTGGCCTCTAAACCGCTGGGCATAAGTGGCATGTTTCATTCCCAGTTCACCTATAATTTCATGTACTTCTTCCAGAAAGGTCCAGCAAAATGGAGGGAAGGGAACACGCCTTTGTTAGGCCAGGTTATATTAATGCTAGTGTTTATCCAATCAATCATATTAGCTAAGCACCCCTGATTCTTGCCTGTGCCTCCTACATGGCAAGTTGAGCATCACAGAGGCCATTTTTGACTTCCAAAACCTGTTCAGAAGACCGTATCTCCCCATACCCACAGTCCTAACACCCACACTGTCTCCTTTTCTCAGCCCTTTTGCTTAAACAGGCTGGTTAGCTCCACTAATTCAGAAGCAGAATATTCCCTCATAGTCACTTTCTTAGTGGTGGGAATTTCTTCTAGGTCCGTTGCAGGCTCACAAGTGGTTGGGTCTTTGTCTGAATCAAAGGGCATGCCTCTAACTCTTCCTCCATGCTTCAGGGGCCCAACTTTCCCCAAATAGAGCAGCCCTCACTTTAGTGCCATAGTCTGCACCCATGAGTCCCTGCAGGCCCTTCCGCATGCCATAATTTCTAAGCGTTCCTCTTGCTGCCAGATTCCCCTGGACATAATGTTTCTCATCAGAGGCACAGGCAGCTCACACAGCCTGTGCTTCTCTAGTCTGTTCCAATTCTTTCTTTACTCATAATATCGTTCCCCAAACATCTTGTGACACACAGATCAATGGCCAACCCACCTCTGTGAATGCTTGTTCACTTTCCCTTTTCCCCATCATTAGAGATAGGAAATTTAAACAACTCTTGGGCATCTTGGGAGCTTTGCCATACCTGTACACTGGTGCAAAATGTTCAAAACACCTGGCCAATGTCCCCATGTAGAGATTGCTGGCCCAACACAGACAATGCGTGTTTCCCCCAGTATAATCCCTTACTCATGCTGATGAGGTTTTGGAATGATGGTGGGGTGGTCTGGGGCCAATGACCAAGAGCGAATTCTTGAAGGCCTCTTTGGTACAAAAAAAGGTGATTTTATTACAGCAGGGGTTAGAAACTGTGGGATGAAAATGCCGTGAAGAATGGCTAGTTTTATACTATGGAGTTGGGGAGGTAAAGTCAAAAGTGAAGCCTCCAGAGGGACTTTGATATGCTAAAGAGGACTCCTAAAATACCTGGGGCCTTGCTGTTGTCAAGCTAAGGTTGTTTTCCCTCTAGTTAGGCATTCACATCAGGAACGTAGGAAGTTCCTGGTAAAAAGATATACTCTGTATTTGCCTCAAATATTTGTCGATGAGCTGCAGGTTATAAGAAAATTTAGTTCTACCTGCCATTTCTTCCCCATATCACTATTGAGGGGTAATGTTGGGGTTCCAGGAAACAAAGCCTATAGGTTTCTGGAGATCAGGCTATTGATACTTTTTTTTTTTTTTGTAATTTATCAAGACATTTGTAAACTGATGGAGACCTATGTCCTGTATGACTGTCATCTCTATCAGCCATTTGTTTTCTTTCCTCTTCTTTGTCCTTGAGCAGCCAGGAGTGCTTGAGGAATATCACAAATATCCCACAGGGGTAGGGCTGGGGGAGATGTATGCTAGCTTGTATTTTGCCCTCAATCTGCCTCAAGCTCTCTCATCAATGCTGGTCTTGCGTTTGGTCTCCTGCCTGGTTCACCAGTTGTGAGAAGGTGGAGGAGGCCCAGTAAAGTAGTCTCCAGACTGAGAAGGCACTTTGAGACTGAGAAACAATACAAGCTACTTCGTGCCCTTTCCAGTTTTATTTAGGGTAACTTACTTACAGGAGAGAGCCTGTGGACAAACGATCCTCATGCCAAACAGCCATTCTCTGGTGATATCCTCCACACAGTCTGGCCCTCAACCCCCACCTTTATAGAGCACAGCGCAGCGCTGTGAGGTCACCAGGTCGTTATCTAAAGTGGCGCCATCTGTGGTCCAGAGGCTCTCTACTAGTTATCTAAAGTGAGGCTTTCTGTGCACCAGGCATCCCCAGGAAGATCAGAACAAGTCTTCCAGCATTTTGGTCAGGGCACACATCAACCTCCAAGGGGCCTGAAATACATAGCCCCTGGCGAGGGAGTCATCTCATGGGCCTGGACGAGATAGAGGCCAATGATGGAGTCAGTGTGGTCAGCTCTCCCACAGAGATGAAACTAGCATCAGTGATAGCCTGATATTAAATCATAGATGATTTGTAAAATATCTTACATTTTCCAACTCCCATACTTTTAAGACCTCACGAGCACAGAGAAGCTCCTCCTAAGTTGGTTGCTCCATACTTTCTTTCTGTACGATATTAGTCATTGCTTTCCCCCTCATTCTCTCAGTGCAGTCAAAGTAGAATATTCTCTCCTACTTTTCAGGTTCTCAAAGGAGGATAGGACAGGTTTGTCTGGCTTGTCTATCCTTAAGCTTCTGTGGTCTTTGATCTACTTGAACAGAGGAATGAAACCAATTATAAAGAAGGCAGAACTATGTTATAGACGAGAGTCAGAAGGTTTTGAGCTATATCTTGATTTTGGTTGATATCAGCTCTGAGACCTTGACAAAAATCCTCTCAGATCCTTAGTCTTCTTAGCCATAAAATGGGGACAATAGTTTTTATCTAGGCTTATTGACTACATTGAATGTATGAAACACAGTATGCAGCACCAAACACTATGGGCATTTTTATCACTGTATTAATTCTATCTCGCAGACATTGTTTAATTGTAAATTTATTCAAGTATTTTGAAGGAACTAAGATATCATTTAAGAACAATTTAGTGTCTGGTTACTCTGTGTGCTACCCTTTGAAACCCTTCAATTCATTTGTGTACAGTTTCTAATAGAAACTACAAACCATTAAAAACTATTTAATATCACCTAAGAAAACACATATAAATATGGCTGATATAAATATAGCTACTCTTAAAGGGCTGAGTATATTTTAAAGGATTTATAAAAAACAGGATTAATAAAATATTTATGAAAATAATTTTTAGTGACTGAAAAAAATCTGATTTTTGAGCATAAAACAAGAAAACTTTTAGTATAAAGTGAGAAACTAGATAATAAAGGCTCTCTTAGGGGCAGGGCAGATGAATTCAGCAATCCAGGCTGGATGCTAAAACTGGTAACCCATTGAAAACTTCTACATCCCTATAGTTTATATATTTGCACATACCTGTAAGTTTCAAAATTATCTACAAGTACAATGAAAGGATATGAAAATAGCTATACAAAGGACAGTTTTTTTTCCTAAAATTTTTTTAATGTTATTTTTGAGAGACAGAGAGAGACAGTGGGAACAGGGGAGGGTCAGAGAGAGAGGGAGGTACAGAATCTGAAGCAGGCTCCAGGCTCTGAGCTGTCAGCACAGAGCCCGATGTGGGGCTCGAACCCACGAATGTGAGATCATGACCTGAGCCGAAGCCAGACAGACGCCCAACTGACTGAGCCACCCAGGTGCCCCCAAAGAACAGTTTTTAAAAAACCAAGCTGTGGCTTTGTTGTCATATTAACAATAGACTCTCTCTGAGTTAGCATATATGACTAATTGTGTAATTGAAGCCAGGTGTATTGGATTTAAAGCATTAACTTTAAAATATAAATAGGGGTGCCTGGGTGACTCAGTTGGTTGTGTATTGGACTCTTAATACTCAGCTCAGGTCATGATCTCAGGGTCATGGGATTGAACCTCACATTGGGTTTTCACTGAGCATGGAGCCTGCTTGGGATTCTCTCTCTTCTGCCCCTCCCCTGCTTGTACATGCATGCACAAGTACATGAGCTCTCTCTTAAAAAAAAAAAATATATATATATATATATATATACACACACACACACACACACACATATATATAAAATAAATAAAATATAAATATATGTATACAAATGTAAACATTTATATTTTCATGTTCTTTTCTCATTTTGATGTTATAAATTTTAAAAACAAAGGAAAAGGGAAACTCTTAATACTGGTAATCCAAACACTTCTAATTATCAAATACATACTGAAAAAATCTTTCTTTCTCTGACACTCACACACACAATACAAAATATTACAGGCCTAATGAAAAAAAAAATCTATGTAGTTAATTTTTCTGCCTTTACTGAAGAGATTGTGAGAGCACAATTTTGGCTAACAATGCTAAAATATACTGAAGTTACTTTAATTTTAGAACCTCTGACTCTCTAGGGAGTAATATGGCATTCAGAGATTCATCTATTAGAGCCCCCAAATAGCACCTCTTCTATGACTTCATAAGGTGCCCTAAGCCTTTAATGACAGATAATTTTCTAAAATAACTAATACCTTTGGTTTTAAAATAAAAATGACAACTTGCTGGCATTGCCCCATGACGAGTACAATGTTCCAAAATTACATAAAGAAAGAGAAGCCCAAATTAAGCTATTAGTCCCTGGTGAAAATTTAATGAAGCTGGCATTGGTAACGCTTACTTTAGAAGCACAATTTTTGACTTAATAATTTGTTATCCCTAAAATCTGTAATTATTTTAACAGTTTCTGTAAAAGAGCCACTTGCATAAGAAGACTTAGACAAAGGCCTGAGTTTTTTTAATCAGCAGGAGAGAGAGAGATTTATATTCTCCCAAACAGCTGGAAAACAGGCAAGCAAAATCCCCTCTTCTATGATAATGTCCCTCTACTTATTAACAGCCAGGGGGACATTAGACCATCAGTCTGGAGTTTAATTTTATGTACTTCATCACATAAGGGAGGGTAAATTAAGGAAATGTTTGGTTAATTTTAGCCTTGCAAGTTAAAAAAGAAAGAAACACAACAACTCCACGGTAGTAACACCATGCGGTTAGGCATTGAAATTCTTGACCTGCACTAAGAAGCAGAAATCATTATGCCATGGCAAAGTTCTTTCTGAAAATATCTATCAATGCTCCTCCTAGATGGCCAGCTCTGGTTAGATATTTTGAACATTAAGGTGGAAAAAGAGACACTGGAGCCCACTGAGATGGGGGAAGGTAGCGATGCACCTTTTCTGATGGAAGACTGGACCATTCAAATAGATTTCCATTAAAGTGCTAGATCAGGAACTATATCTTAAGCTATCTTGATGAGAGACATATATAAACATTGCAAGGCAGGAGATAGATACCTCAATAGAGTAAACCTTGGTTTCTGAGCATAATTCATTCCGGAAACATGCTTGTAATCTAAAGCACTTGTATATCAAAGAGAATTTTAGCTTAAGAAATAATGAAAACACAATGATTCATTCCACAACCCAAAAATACTCATATAAAAATGATTACAATACTGTACTGAATACAAAATAATACAGAAAATACAAAATGTAAAGAAAAATAAACAAATCACCCTGAACTTACCTTTGAAAAGCCTTTGTGGTTGAGATGAGACAGATCAGAGAGAGGAGTGTTATTATGTTGGATTACTTTCACTATCACTCACAGAATTACTGCTACCTTTTGGCTCAATGGAATCTTTATCTGTATCGGGACCATTGTATACACTTGCACAAATGTTGACTACAGCATTCAAAACTCTTAACATCAACTGTATTTAATGCAACTGGCAATAAGGCAGAAGAGGAAAGGGTCTATATCTGCAGGCAACCCGACCTAGAACGAAGCAAAGCATTCCTCAGCTTACTTTTGTATGGAAAAGCAAGGACTGTCCATAGGTGCTTTGAAGTGACAAAATATACACTCATGCCAATTGTTGGCACCTTCCAACATTCTGAAAAATCACTGATTTCTGCCAAACACCCTGGCCTGAGACTAAGCCTCTGAGCATGAGAGACAGTCACCCACAATCCCACAGTGAGAGTGAGTGAATGAGTGAGTGAAAGAGAGAGAGAGAGAGAAGAACCATTGCCTCAGTTGTGACCATGTGATGTTTGGCCTCACATACTACTCATAATAGAAGACATTGCTGGTTTACCAAGTTAAAATTTGTTAGAAGATTGCTCATCTTGTGGAACACTCCCAGAACAAGTTACTCACAATCTAAGGTTTTACTGTATAAGAAAACAGATTTAAATATATTCAAAACACATTTGTGAGCCCTCTGAAAATACGTGGTCTCATTTGGATAGATTTTCTTTTTACACCAAGTATTCTTTCGTATCCTGAGTCTAATCATTTTATTTTGCACTCAGTCGTGCACCAATATGTTTGACTACCTGCCCTGGGTCGTGTAGGAGTCTACATGCTGAGCGTATATGAGATACAAAAGTGAATGAGACAAATGAGACCCTTGCCCCTTAGAGAAAGGTAAACATACAAACTAATGATCTCATTCAGGGTGTCATCATTTATATATAAGAAATAGAGTTCTTAGACAAAGAGTAGTTGGGGGAACTCTTTTAAAAGGGATGTTTGGGAAACTTCTTTGGCATGCCAGCGTTGGAGCAAGGGAGTAAAAGAGGGTGGGGATTAAGCGAAGAAATGGCTGGTAGATTTCTGAGATAAAGAGGAAAGTATCTTGGCAACAATGAAGAAATCAAAAAAAAAAAATCAAAACAATGAAGAAAGTTGTGAGGGTGAGGGAAAATGGTGGTAAATACTAGACAGAGATTCAGGATTCAAACACCGAGGGCGAGATAACCAAATTAAGGTATTTGTATTTCATTACAGTAGCATTTATTATAATAGAGTTATGATGAACTGGATTATGATATTATCTGCTTTAAGTAAGCAAATAGTTAATTTTTAAAGGTTTCAAAGTTATCATTCCTTAAGTAGTTGCAAAATGGAGTTGCCTTATAAAATTTGTTTTATTTTTAAGACATTTCAAAAAGTAACTCTATAAACCTCAGAAATCACGCTTTTCAGGAAAATGCAGGAGAACTTCGGAATTCCCGAGCAAGGTGTTCTGGTGGTTCTTTGAGGAGAGACTGGTTGGTAACAGGGGAGGACACGGCTGAGAAAGCTGTAGGATTTTCCAGAGTGGAGCAAAGCACTTGTGCTTCGTGTCTATTCCTTTTCTTCTCTACCCTTTCACACACATTAAATAGTCAAGATTCACAGAGAGATAAGCAACTTTTGAGTAGGGCTTTGGAGAACAATTGGCATTCTGTTTTGAAAGATCCTTACAGTTGTTCTCAGGGATATTTGTAATGAAAAAAATTTGTCATCTACTCGGAATATATTCAGAAAGTAGACACTATACCACCCCCTACAGGACTCTCACACTCTTCTTCCCTCACAGTATAGTGTATACGTGGAGGCAGAAGGTTCTCGGTAGCCTGCAGACAGACGCTGGCAGCTAACACCTAGCTGCAAGCAGCAATGCCCCATGGCAGGAAGGAAGGTATGCTTGGTCATCGGAATTAGTGTGTGGAGGGTGCCTGGTGAGTATACTGAACCTGACGCAGCAACATTTCAAAACAGGAAATGAAGAGTTAGTGGATACAGGTACTTGTGTTTTCCTAGAAGCACTAAAGAAAAGATGGAGCAGGGAATATGATTTCAGTCTGCTTACTGAAATTTTAATATAGTGTATAAGAGTTATAATGTGTTCCAATACTTTATTAGCTAGAGAAAGCAAAGTAGCCTTACACAGGTTTTCCCATTGGCTGGGGGTGCATTTTATTTAATCTGCAGAAGACCTAGGAACCAAAAGGTTGTCTACATGTAATATACAAATCAGTGTCTGTTTCGGCCTGTTAGGAAATTATTCCAATGTTGTTTTTCCTAGAAAAGTTTCTCATTTTCTTCTATATTTGATTTCTCGAAGCATGGTGAGTATACTTGGTCTAAGAGAATATTTTCTACTCTCATAATTGCATTAAAAGGTAATGTTTGAAAATGAATAGTTAAGGAAAATGATGCAGTCATCTCTGATAACAAGTTTTTGAAACAATGTCCATTTGGGTTCAAGATTGAAAATAATTTTACATTAGCAGCATAACTTCCAGTGTGGCCTGCTGGAATGTTTGATTAGCAGACAGTATCGGTTTGCTAGATTTGTATTTCTGGAATGGTACGTCAGTATTTACATTAACAATAAATGATGGCAATCACTTCCATTACTCCTCCATTAACTCTTTCACATTGTTTCCCTACCACTTTATGGCAAACTTTATCCCTCTTCTAGAATAATCTAAAGTGACATGACTGGTATTGTGTTCTTACCTCAGTGATGGCAAGAAGATGATTCAATGCAACTGTCTCCATCTGGCATATGCATAGCCCAGGGAGACAAGATGTTTCCCCAGGTGGTAAACAAATCATCGAAACTTTAAGAAACTCATACTCTAGATCCTAAACTTCATGTGAATCTTTATCCTAAATTTGATCTGTCTGTGAACATTCCTGAAGTCAGAGGATTCTCATTTTCCCATTCCCCTTCTATGGCTGTCTTTCTCCCACTTGAACTGCCTCCTTAAAACTGTCCTTTCACCCATCTTAACTCTAACTATGATGCATTGTCTCAGAGAAGAAAAATCCCTGTCACACAAACAAAGGAATATTTCAGTATATTGGTGTTGGTTTATAGAAAGTGAATTGCACTAAAGACTCAGTTTAAAATCTCTTTCTGCAATGTGAGTGACCAATTATTTGCTTTTAATGAACTTGAAAGAGAATCCAAATAAATTCCCCACTGACAGAGCATTAGAAATATTTATGATGTATTGTTATATGATTCCTGCATATAATTCTGAAGGAATTTAAAGAATTAAGGAATATTGTTCTAACAAAAATCCTTTTATTCCCGTATATTTGATTTATATAAATGCATTTCTCAGCATTTGTCTTCTCCCTCAGACAAAACTGAAAGGAGAAGTAGGGATGCAATTGATCCTGAATGTCTCAGTTTTATTTTTATTTTTTATTTAATTAAAAAAAATTTTAATGTTTACTTATTTTTGTGTTTGAGAGAGACAGAGTGTGAGTGGGAGAAGGGCAGAGAGAAGAAAACACAGAATCCTAAGCAGTCTCCAGGCTCTGAGCTGTCAGCACAGAGCCCACTGTGGGGCTCAAACTCACAAACTGTGAGGTCATGACCTGAACCAAAGTCAGACGCTTAACCAACTGAGCCACCAAGGCACCCCTAAAATTTTTTAATGTTTATTTATTTTTGGGAGAGAGAAAGAGAGAGAAGGAGGGGGAATGAATGGGTGGGGGAGGGGCAGAGAGAGAAGAGGACAGAGGATCCCAGCCAGGCTTCATGTGAACAACCCAGTGTGGGGCTTGAACTCATGAATTTCTAGACCATGACCTGAGCCTAAGTTAGGTGCTTAACCAACTGAGCCACCCAGGTGATCCACTAAAACTGTCTCAGTTTAAGAAGAAACCCACTATGTCAAAATTCTTTGCAATAAGAAATTATATTTTATGTTAAATATTACTCTATTAAAACTTATTTCCTATTTATGTTGTTTTGATTAATTATATATTTTTAGTGCTGTAAAAGTAACTTAATTCTGAAAATATGTTTTAACAGGGCATTATGGTCACAGGAAATACTACTAATACTGCTAGTACTATTTTTGATGTAGCAAAATATGCTAAGATGATCAGTAAAAGACCTTAAAGCTTAGGTTTATATTGCATAAAGATAAAACTACAGAGAATTTGGAATGAAGTAGCAATTCAAAAATATAGAGATCATGTAAAATTTTCAACTGTTGAAAAAACGTGTTTATCTATCATTTTAATGGATGAGGTTGTGACCATGTCACCAAACGCGAAGGCAATAGGAGCAGTTGCTTTTAAGTATTTATAATATACCAGAAGCCATATCCTTTGCTATCATTTAAAATAATTATGAGGGTTTCTGGGTAGCTCAGTCAGTTAAGTGTTTGACTTCAGCTCAGGTCATGATCTCACAGTCCATGGGTTTGAGCCCTGCATTGAGCTCTGTGCTAACAACTCAGAGCCTAGAGCCTGCTTTGGATTCTGTATCTCCCCCTCTCTCTGCCCCTCCCCCACTCAAACTCTCTCTTTCCGTCTCTCAAAAATGAATAAACCTTTAAAGAATACAATAATTATGGAAAAGATTTAGAAGCAAGTCAACTTAAAATATGCATGATGATACAAATTTTCAAAATCCTTTGAGAATATGAGCAACCTTTTTTTGTAAAAACAATGACCTAGGGGACACAAGCATGAAACCTCCTTTAAAAGAATAGTGCTATGGGCAGCCTGGGTGACTCAGTCAGTAAGCATCAGACTCCAGCTCAGGTCACAATCTCGCAGTCCATGGGTTCAAGCCCTGCACTGGGCTCTGTGCTGACAGCTCAGAGCCTGGAGCCTGCTTTGGATTCTGTTTCTCCTCTCTCCCTGCCTCTCCCCTGTTCATGCTCTGTCTCTCTCTCAAAAACAAACAGTTACAAAAATAAAAGAATAATGATCTTGAACAGTTTTTGCTAGAAGGCAGGTTTACACAGGCAGGAGTTGATAGCCTGCAAAGCCAGTACCATGTCCCCAATTCTCTTTTTCCTACTGTTCTTCCCCTTGATCACTTCTACTTTAGGGACACTATGCTCCTTTTTATCCTTCTGACTTCCTAGACAAGGCCCTGCCTCTGACTTCTGCACTGCTTACTAACGCTGTACCTGAAATACTCTCTCCAGGTGTCTCGTCTTGTTCCGTCTCTTCCTTCAACTCATTGCCGTATACTCAGTGCCGACTACCTCCGTCTGCTGTATAAAAGTGCACGCCCTCAACATCGACTCTACCCTTTATTTATTCCCCCTGCACACAGGGCCTTTAACACACAATGTAATTGAATTATTTATTAATTTTTCAATCGCTATCTCCTCTAGCATGCAAGCCCCAAGAAAGCAGAAAAAATTTCCCCCTTTTACTCACTGCTTTATCTTTAGCACCTAAACCAGTACCTGGAATTTAGTAGGTATCCAATAAAAGATGTTGCATGGAAGACTATATGCAAGCTGTTTCCCAGATCCATGACGTGTATGTCAAAGTCGTCCTTAGAAGGCAATGACAAAACCTCTTATAAATTTAATTTTCAAGACATTTTCTTGTCACTGTCAGTAGGAATAATGGGAGTCTATCATAATGAATTAAGGAACCAAGAAATTAAGCCATCCTTATTCCTTATTAGTCATTTGTTACAGATATAACTTAGCTTCACTGCTAATAAGAACATAAAGAAACTTAGACTCATTTCTTTATTCAATCTGTCAGTTAGCTAGAAAATATTTATTCAGCAACTGTTGGCTACAGTGTTATTGGTCCAAAGGTAAATAGGAATCTGCCTCTGTCCCCAAGGATAGCAGTCTAGTAAAATAGAGCACTTCTGGTTTTTCAAAGGTACATTTCTTCAAAATGTTTTTTAATTAAAAATAAATAGTTCTAGGGGAGTCAGGATGGTTCAGTTGGTTGAGTGTCAGACTATTTCAGCTCAGGTTGTGATCTCACAGTCTGTGGGTCCTGCATTCCCTCTCTCTCTACCCCTCCCTCCTTGCTCTCTCTCTTTCTCTCAAAATAAACTTACAAAAAGTAAACCTTTAACAAAAGTTCTGCCCACATTCATCTACAAATCCATTGTATTCCACACTGGGAATTTCAAGGAATTTGATGCGGTGATCATACAGTGACATGACAGAACAAAAGGACAAGAATAACCAATATATTTTGGAAAAGAAGGAAAACTCTGTCTTGAGAAGCCCTATATCTAATATTAAGTCCTACTATAAAGTTGCAGAAATTAGAATTTGGGTATTGGCAGAGGGACGAATATAATAATGAAACACAGTGGAGACCCCTGACTGTATAGAGTCTTGCAATCTGACAGAAATGAAATTACATATTAGTGAAGAGGAGAGTTCACTCAGGACATGGCTAGATTATTTAAAATATTGTTTAAAATGTTATTCTGATTATGAAAAAAGTCTACCTTTTAACTGAAATGAAGACATTCCAGGTGGCCTAACGACCCAAACTTAAAAGCAAAGATACGGTAATATTTAGAAGAAAATTTAAGAGACTACATTTATAGTTTTATGACATGGAAAAGTTTTCTTTAAAAGAAGACTATGTAAAAACAGTAATATAAAAGACTGACTTACTTTACCAAAGTTACCGTGAATAAATATAAAAGAAAGCACAGAATTGAAAGATATATGCACCTCATATATAAAGAATCAAAAATGATTATTTATAATATAGTTTTTTTCAATAAAAATTCCATCCTAATCAATAAATGGATAAAGCATAAATTGAGAGACTAAATGATCCAAGGGACTCATAAACAAATGAAAAATGTTTATGCTCAGAAATGAACATGAATATTCAGATTAAACCAAATTAAAAAAAAAAGCAAAGCATGTCTTTTTCATTAGATTGTCAAAAATGTAAAAGTCTGATAATGCCAAGTGTCGGGCAAATGTGGAATAAATCTCATATAATGTCGATTGGAAGACAAATTGGTCAAATAATTGAGATGGGCAATTTGGAAATATGTAATAAGTATTCAAAAGTTTTGACTTAACAACTTATTAGTATATACCGTATAGACTCTTGCCTGATGTACAAGAAACCTATGTAGGCAAGCTCATTATACCTTCCTAATACAAGTGCTATCTTAGAAATAACCAATCGGTAAGAGACTAGATGAATGGTGTCTTATTTTCGCATAGAATACCATAAAGCAGCAAATTAAGTGAATTCGATCCATATGTATTGAAATTATTAAGTCAATGAACAAAAGCAAGTCAGAGAAATGAGACAGCATGATGCTCTTTATAAAACAGCCTTTATCAAACACGCAATTCAATGCTATGTTACTTATGGTTACATATATATGAAGTGAAGGCAGACAGATAAAAACTCCCACCAATTGCTCCCAGTTCCAGAAGTTCATAAATGCCAAATACAAAATATGTTTTTATCTATTTGCATTTTCTGGGTAGTTTTTCTCATCAAGTTATTGCAATAAATTAAAAGACAAGTACAGCCCTTTCTCTCTTGGAGATTCTACCCATTAGCATGGTTTTAGTTAGTGTCTGTAAATTTATCCCTTTTTCTCCACTCTATCTCCTTCTCCCAGATGCTTCTTCGAATATCAGAGTTTTGGGTCATGGTAGTTCCCTGGACACTCCACTTGGGTGCCCACCAGTCACTTAAACCTAATGCGTGAAGGATCAAACTCATCTTTTCTCCCAGCCCTCCCTCCCTGCCGGCCTCAGGTTCCTCTCTCAGAAAACGGCTCCACCATCTAACACATTACTGGGAGCAGGAGAGAACATGATCCCTACCCGCTTCATCCTCTGTCCCCACATCCAGTCCACAAAGTACTCTCAGCCCCACTTGTCCAATATTTATGTCTGCCTTCCTTCTCTCTCTCCACGCCAAATGTGAACCAAGCCCAGGCCTCCCCTGGTCTTCGGGCCAGATTATTGCCACATTCTTCTAAATACTCATCTACTCACTGCAATCCAGCTAAAAAGTAAATCTAACTGTGTAAATCCCAAATGCAATGCTTCTAATATGCAAATCTGCCTTTAAAATATTTAACAGTGCCCACTAGTCCTTAGGATAAAAGTCAGCCTTCTCAATAGGGTTACAGGTCCGTTATAATAATTTGCCTCCTTCCTTCTCCCCACTTCTCATTGTTTTTTCCTCTTCTGACCCAATGTTCTGGCTCAAGTGAACTTCTTTCATCCCTTCCTTGTTCATCTCATCCTTATTTCCTCACTTTCCTCCACCTACTTCCAGGTAACTTTGGTCCACTGTTTGGGTCTCATTGTATGCATTTTTTCCTTCTGATCCTCAGGCCTAAATCTCATACCCCTGTTTTGTGCTGTTAGCAAAGCCTCCATACAGGACTGCACAGGTCACGCACTGCATAACTCTAGGGGGCGCTATTCACACCAGGGTTTATGTGAATGGCTTTCTTGGGTTTGTGTCCTGTGGTAGCCCCGTCTATAAGGTCTCTATCACAGTGCTAACCCCACTGCCATGTATATGACTGGTCTTTCTCACTGTCTCACTAGACAAGAGACATCACATCTGAGACCAATACATAATAAATACTAAAGAAAATAAAATTAAATTAAAAAAACCTGACTCTTTACTTACATGCCAGGTTATTACTTATGGAAAGAAGCAGAGAAAGGGCAGGCCACTTTAAAAACTGAGTATTTTCATCTGAGAGAGAATCTTTCCTGAAAAATAATAAAATACCTAAACAATGGAACGTAAGCTCCATGATGGCAGAGTTTGTTTTGTTTTATTTTCTTATTGGTCCATTGTTGATTCCTCTGCTCCTAGAAGAGTGTCTCACACATAGAAATCCCTGAAAAAAAGTTCTCTGAATGAATGAAGGAGTCACGTTGTTCTACGATTATTGTGCTGGACCATCCTGAAACTGGATTGGGAGCCTATGAAGAACAGAGCTAGATAAGCATTTGCATCGCCTCCTTGTGTTAAATTAGTGATTCCTCTACTCAGGTCAGGTTAAGAAACTACAATTCATTAGCATCAGGCAGCGTTGTACATTTCTCTAATTTAACAGGCAGGGAAAAGAAGAAAAAAAATCATGGGGAGTAGAATCACCAAAAAGGCAAATGAACCCTATGGACCGACTGATTTTTTAACAAGTATAACATTTATGCAGCATTTTACAGACTCTGAGAACTTCCACATACATTATCTCCTCTGCTAGGCACCAGAGAAGGCAGAGACTGAGCGGTCATTTCCTTCCTGTCAAGATAAGACAGAATCTCTCTACTCTAAATAGAGTTCCTGTCAAAAGTTTCTTCTACAACTTAAAGGTCATAAATTAAAAGCTAATCATTGAGAACTGTTTCTTATCTCTCAATTGTGTTTATTTTAAAGGAAGTTTTCTGTCGGTTAGAGAAAAAAATAAAAACAAAGAAACGTTTCTAGAACTGGGTTTCTAGCTTTAAGTTTCATAAATTCTTTTCCACATAACCCTAGGTTTCCATGAAATTGTGCTGACATTTATGAATGTATTCACCAAGATGGGCTACCTTTAGATATTTTAGTGACAATTATGATTTCTTTCAGATTTTTTTTTTTTTGAGAAACAGAGAGAGACAGCATGAGCAGGGGAGGGTAAGAGAGGAAGACACAGAATCTGAAGCAGGCTCCAGGCTCTGAGCTAACTGTCAGCACAGAGCCTGACCTGGGGCTCGAACCCACAAACTGTGAGACTGTGACCTGAGTTGAGGCTGGATGCTTAACAAACTGAGCCACCCAGGCACCCCACTTTCAAATTTTTTTATTGAAAATATCACCAAATCCAGTTTTCCCCTTTCCCTCCACTATAAACTATATATTTAAATTCAATCTATGATGATGCATTTGTTTCCAAGTGCAACTGCAATCTAAACCAAGATTAATGTAACTTCTTGGTTAAGTTTCTATTTTTTTTTATTGTTTTTAATATTTATTTATTTTTGAGAGAGACAGATACAGAACGTGAGCAGGGGAGGGGCAGAGACAGAGGGAGACCAAGGTTCAAGGCTCGGAGTTGTCAGCACAGAGCCTGACACAGGGCTCAAACTCAAGAACCGTGAGATGGTGACCTGTGCCGAAGGCGGACGCCCAATCCACTGAGCCACCCAGGTGTCCCAAGTTTCGATTTTTAAACATGTTTAAGTGATGTGACATTAAGCATTGGAAAAGTCCTGGCTTGGTCTTCTCCTTTACCACCACCCACACTGGTATATGTCACTTTCTGTTAAGTAATCCTTTTTAATGAGTAGAACTTGAAGAATGTATTTCTTTTCAGTGGAGTACAGTGCATCTAACAGTTCAATGATGGATTATATGTTTGGGGAAATATGATTTTCCTTGTTATGCCATAATTTTGTTCACATTCAATAATAATTCACTCAGTGTTTTTGATCTTGGCATAATTTGAAGAGATAAATGGGCTATGTTTCAATGCCAGCTTAAACAAATCCTATTGATATGTATCTGCTGCCTTTGATAAAATGTATCTCGTGGCTGGATGATAGAACGTCACAGTGTCAGACTAGTTTTTATTGGCTTTTAAATTGTGCTACCCCAGACTAACTGGTGCCTTACATAAAGAATCATTTCTCAGAGCACGTCTTGTAGCACAACCCTTCTTGATGAGATTGGGCAATGGAGCCATTTGCCAACGATGCAAGTTGATATAGTCTTCATTATTGTCCATAATTATGGTAAATGAAAATATGTTTCTTTTTCTTAGCCTTCATGAAAAAATTGCATAATATTGTAGGTAGACACTTGGCTCCTTAATTCATTTACTTCTATGATACATTGTAATGAAGTAATTTCTAAAGCTTTATTCAGCTAATATTCCAGCTGTCTTCATTGACAGAGATTTTTATACTGAATCTGGTATCAGATCTTCAATTTCTATATTACCACGTCTCCCTGAAAGGTTAATTTGGCCATCAATATAATTAAAGCTCAAATTAACTCTCTCCCAGCTGGATATTGTTTCAGTTACAGAAACCCAAAGACAACTGCTTACAGGAAGTTGCCATTTATAGCAGCTATTCTTGATGACATTTAGAGGGGTAACTAATCTGCTTTTAACTCAAAAGTTGACCTTACACCAAAAGGCCTTCAACAGAGCCCTCCTCCCAGCTTTCTTCTGAGTACAAATACCTTCAGAGAAGGAGGGTAGCCAAGGATCCAACCCCTGGTGTCGAGAATGAGAAGTTGCTGGGTCCACAGTGATGAAGCATGCCTTCAGTGCGGGTGAGGAACCTGGAGAAGGGACAAGGAAGAATGGAAGAGAAAACCTTAGAACTCTTAACATTTCAATTGCTTTCTATTCCCCAAGCCAATTACACACAATGGAGGGATACTTCTGTTGTTATTTTTTAATTTTCACCTGTTTAACCCACTGCTCCAACTCTTTGCTAGGAAAGAAAGGAGAGAGAAAGGACATAATAGATAAGGAATAAAGAAACTAGATTTCTTCATTTACCTTCTATTTCATAATCAGTTGTATGAAAAGACAATATTTATTCAACTCATTTCACAATGTGAAGAGTCAAAAGGGTGTGGATGACTTCCTTTAACAACTGCTGACAACCACTGGAAACCATTCACACTATTGCAAAGGCATGGCTGATTGTTAGTGAGTTAGCGTCCAATGTGGAAAAGCATAGGTGTGTTTTCTTAAAAAAATTAAGCCAAAATCTCATTGTGAATTTCCTGTTTAATGACACTATATAGATAACTTGTGTTTCGATGTTTCAGCTCTTCTAAAAACTCCATGACATTTCTTTTAGAAACTGAACTCCAAAATAAAACAATTTTGTTTTGCTTTTGTGGGAGACATTATCACAAAATCTAATATATGCTTAAATGACTAAATATTAATGTTCTAAGGAGGGTCTACCTGTTTAAACATCTTCCATCTAAAAATCCCAATGACTCCAATAGTTCCAGAATTCCAACAAATAGGGGCAAAAATTAGAATATCTAGAGGTTTTTGCAGAATCTCTTCCAATATTTTGACAATGTATTGCCCCCCATGATGAAGAGACATGAAAAGACAATCCTTCAGTGTGAGAGATGTCAATGTAAATTCCAATGTCAATTCACAAAATGAATTCATATGTTTCTACTTTTAATATTTGTGGAATATGCATTTTATTATTTGCATTTCATTACATTCCATGAAGTACATTCCACTCACAGAAAAGAGATCAAGGCTCAAAAATGGTCCACTGAAAAATTTTTTTAAAAAGTGGTGGAAGTAGAAATGTAAATCCTTCAAAGCAAAAATGGAATGTAAATTGGTGTGTGCTAGGAAAAGTAAGTTTTCCAAAGCTACATGGTAAGAAAAAGTCAATAGGACTTCTTCTATATGACTTCCTAATGCAACATTATCATTAACCAGTATTTTTATATCTTAAAAGTGTTTGATACTTTGGAAATAACTAGATTATATTGAAGATCAGGTATACAAGATTCCTTCTGCTATCAAAATTACTGTATTGACTTCTCATTAACATAATTTTGGAGAAAATCTGTGGTTATCAAATGATAAATAGTCTCCGTCAATAAACATGTGTGTCTGGGAGGGAAAATTAGAGATATAAGCAGAGACATAAATGTTTAAATATATGACCGACTCTCCATTGGTTTTTAATAATCATGACAATTGATACCAAGTATTCTATTTCCTTTCAAATGTATTTGTGATCTCTCATTTGTAGAATAACTCTTTAAGAAAATTATTACCATCTCCATCTTATACAGAGAAAGAGACCAAATTCAGGCTCTATTATTTAGTCTTTCTATTTAGTGAGAGGAAGTTGTTATAATTATATAACATTACTCATGGTACTGAAAGAGGCAAAGCCAGAATCTCATTCAAGCTTTGTTGAATTCCAAAACCATGGTCTTCCATTTCACTCTGCTACCCTTCTGCTTTAATCCATGTAAGACTGTGCAACAGCATATTGAATGACACAGAAAGTGTGTATAATTGTTTTTAGAGTGACTCAGTCGGTTGAGTGACCGACTTCGGTCAGGTCACGCATGATCTCGCGGTTCACGGGTTTGGGCCCCAAGTTGAGCTCTGTTCTGACAGTTTGCTCAGAGTCTGGAGCCTGCTTCAGATTCTGTGTCTCCTCTCTCTGTCTTTCCCCTGTTCGTGTTCTGTCTCTGTCTCTCAATAATAAATAAATGTAAAACAATTTTTTAATCAACTCTTAGGAAGACTTTTATTTCATATACTTTCCCTCTATCTTCTCCTCTCACTTTTTAAAAAACCAAAACATACTTTAACAAAGAAGTCCACCAATATTGAAGTAACCATTAACTCTAGAAATATAGACAACAATAGTTTCAAAAATGTCATGCAATGTTGACTATGTCTCTAGTGATAAATTTCATAAATTATTTTCTCACTATTATTTTTCCTGTAAGTAACCAGTGTATTTAAATTCATTCTGTATAGAAGGTCAAGCTCTAGGGGTGCCTGGGTGGAACAGTCAGTTAAGTGTCTGACTTTGGCTCAAGTCAGAATCTCATGGTTGTTGGGTTCGAATCCCACATGGAGCTCTGTGCTGACAGCTCAGAGCCTGGAGTTTGCTTTGGATTCTGTATCTCCTTATCTCTCTGTCCTTCCCCCACTCATTCTCTGTCTGTCTCTCTCAAAAATAAACATTAAAAAATTGAACTAAAAAGGTCAAGCTCTATTAGCATAAAAAATTTACTTTGAAATAGAACTTATCCTATAATGTTTGATTATTGAAAATCCTTCTAGCTATTTCAAAAAATACTTATTGTATCAAGGTGGGTTGTTATTCTTTCTAAAAAATCTCTTTCGATAGCCATGGAAGTAAGCAAGTTCTACATAGTTTCTAAACATGACTACAAATAATTAACAATTGCATTTCTTATTAAAATATAAAGCGTTCAATTTGTCATCATCTTTCCTCCCTAAAAAGAAAAATAAATTAAACTGTTAATTTCTCATTTGAAGTATTGATACTTTCTATCAGTAGTTTTTTGCTTTTTTCTAGTGTGAGAAATGCATTCCCAGTTAGATTTTAACTTAATTATTATAAGTGAACAGTGAGCAATGAATTTAATTAGCAAGAATCTTAGAAAATATTCAGAGAATATTTTTTTACAGAAAAAGTCACATTTTCTTTTTAGTACTTAAAAACATCAAAAGAAAAAGCAACTAGTAAAGCAGTGTAACATTCCTGAAAATCCACAGGACCATTGACTTGTAATGCATGTGGATAAATATATATATAAATATCAATCACATCTTTTGTGTAAAAACCCAGTAAAATCATAAGATATTATTGTTTTGATAATATAGATTGGTGAAAACTCAACCACACAGGGTAAATATTTTGTGCAATTTCCAAAAATATATAGGAGAAGAAAAATATTGTGACAAAAAGTTAACAGTAAAATTCAGAACTCTTCACTCTATCTGGATGTTTATACAGTAGACCACCTAGAAAAGGTGGTAAAAAAGCACATCACTGATTCTGCAAAAGAATTTTCCTGCGTTTGAAATCTTTCATTATTTCTTTGGGATGAAAAATGATAGCAGAAAAGCCAAATTAAATGTGACAAAAAGTTGGTAATGTGCTCATTACCATTTTTTCTGACAGTGATTTATTCTTGAATCTGTAATACAAAAATATAATGAGATTTTTCCAAAATTACAGGCAAAACTGTTCTGAGATAGAAAATACTTGCATTTACTTCTCTAATTAAAAGAAAAAAATAAACATAGCATCTTGGAAATGAGCATGCTAAAACAATACTGTTATCTAAATACTACTATTCAACCCATTTTCGAGATCCAGGGTAGAACATTCTCAAATACTTACTTTGGTGTTACTCCCAATTTAGAAATACATGGTATTATTTTAAATACGGAGTATTTCAAACATATTCTATAATTATCTGCAAAAGAAGTCTGGCTGAATTCAGAATCATTTTTTCTACGCTCGTTGTCTAAGTGTCGTTATTTGACTTTTTGTCTCCACATAGTTCCCAAACAGTGTTTGGATGGGGAAGTAGTCTATTATGTAACTGATTGTATTAGAACCTATGGAATAAGCAAGGAATATTTAAAAATGTCTTTCTTCCCAAGGGAGATTTTAATAACTCCCTTCAGGAGAATCAAAATTTTGAAGAGGAAAGCGATTCGTAAAGAAATGTGTTGGCTTGAAGGGTTCACTAATTAACATTTATGTGTTGCCTGCTCATATATATGCCAGGACTACGCTAGAAAAAAATACACAGTGCTAGAAGACACTGTTCCTATCCCCCAATGGCTTTTACCTTTCAGTGGGAAGATGTGTGCATAAATAAGTGGGAAACAAGGCCAAGGCCATGGAAATTGTAATAAAGCTCCCAAAGAAAAGCCTCCCAGAACTCACTGAAGCTCCTTCACAGCTGGGACAATTAGGAGAGCTCCCTGTGGTTGTCAAAGCCAAAGGGTGATGTGGCATTTGTTTAAGTAGTTCTGCAGGAGGGAACTGCTGGCTGATGACATTGTGTAAGTAACAAAAGATATACATGAGGGGGGAATATGTAAAAACAAGATCACCACCAAGTGGGGTTTCAGGACAACAGGATAGGGTTGGGTTGGATTGATCAGCAGAAAGAAAATCTGGAATTGGGGTTAGGATCCAATAAGGTGCCAAATATGACATACCCAGCAGAGTGTCAGGAACAATTGCTCTATTCTAAATGGGAAGTGAGGGTATATTACATTCATTACTAGTCTTAAACATCATTTACCCTTGCTGAAGTGGTCCCTGGTCTAAAAATGTTTGAGAATCACCATAATAGAAAATAAATTCAGAATCACTTATGAATACAATTTGTTTGACAAATTCAGTAAAATGTAAAATTTATAAATTAGGCTAGCTTTGCTCTTTCCATTACAATGGTGTAGGAGTATTATGTCTGTGACTAGGGATATCCACAGGTCTAAGTAGTTTCTTGCCAAGATAAAAAAAAGGAAATTGCTCCCATTTGAATCAGTGAACTTGCTTGGAAATTTGTAATACCATCAAGTGCAATTCAAGGAGAACATCTTTAAACACCACACCATGGTGTCACTGATCACCATAAGCCCCAATCTTCCCATTTGAAGCAATATGCCACAATGCAAATATGAAGCCATATATGTCAGTGGACTCCTCACTTTCTTTTTATCCATTTGTTTTTGTGGATACATTAATAAATATATGAGAAGCCTTTGGGGAAACGTCATTAAGCTAAACCCTCATCCATTTCCTTTCCAGCTGCAGAAATGTTCCAACACTGAATTATTCCACTTAAATTAGATTACTTAATTTTTACCTTATTCATAAACTGCAGAAAAATGTTATATGTGCTAAAAGATACACTTACATCTAAAATACTTTAAAATTCTAGTGGCGCCTGGATGGCTCAGTTGGTTGAGTGTCCAGCTTCAGCTCAGGTCATGATCTCACGGTTCGTGGGTTTGAGCCCTGCGTCAGGCTCTGTGCTGACAGCTCAGAGCCTGGAGCCTGCTTCTGATTCTGATTCCTGGGTGGCTCAGCCAGTTAAGCATCTACTCTTGATTTGGGCTCAGGTCATGGTCCCAGGGTCATGGGATCAAGCCCTGCATCAAGTTCTGCACTCACCAGGAAGCCTGCATGGGATTCTCTCTCCCCCTCTCTTTCTGCCTCTCTCCTGCTCATGCACACATGTGTACTCTCTCTCTCTCACTCTCTCTCTCAAAATAAACAAACATTTAAAACAAAATGCTTTAAATTTCCAGAGCAGGAAAATCTAAACACACTTTATATAATGACATGTTTTCACTTCCATGAATTTATACACATGTTGGCACCTATTAAGTACACACATGAGCCCTGAGTCAGTGTTTTCCGTGCGTTATGATTAAAGCAACACTGCATGCTAGATTTTCTTTTACTTTTAAGTCTGTTTTTATGACCAATCATCTCCAAGTTTGAATGCATGATGGATACATTAAAGTATTTTTTTATGTTTAGTGCTCTATGTAAATATGAAATGAAATTCAGGAAATCTTTAAAATGTGATAGTAAACTGATTCATAGATAAATGGACTTCCAGAAGAACATAAGAGCTGATGTGATTGGACATGCTAGATATTTTTAACTCATTCTACAGAGTAGGGAACTAAATTCAGGGAGGTATAGTAGTTTTCCCAAGAGTGTGATGCAGCCCAAGGCAAAGCTAAGGTTATAAAGGCCTCAGGCCTTAAAGGTGTGCTTTTCTCATGTTATTGTCAAGGCACTGTTAATGGAATTCTATGTTCCAGTTGTAAGACTTTCTATGCTGATTTCATCTAATCTTCGTGAAAAGCTTATACGGTACATCATGCTATGAAACTTGTTCTGCAAAAGTAGAAACCAAGGCAGAAAGGGCAAATTATCCACATGCATCTGCTAAGTAAGCAGTAGGCTCAATACAGTAAAGTTATGTTCATTTTTCTATATGAAATGTAAAATAACATTTGTCTCGAATTAATTTAACACAATACTACTATTGTTATTATGGTGTGTTCTTTTAATGCTCTGGGATCTCAGTAGTACCATGTTCCTAGTAGGCTCTAGGCCTACTTTCTTTGCATGTTATGCTGTATCTATTTTGAAAACTCCTCCTAAATTCTATGGATCACTGGAATAGACTCTAATGGAAGAAAAAAAAGCCTATTAGAGGTTAATTATTAAACTAGGACAGGATAAATATGGTATAAGATATGCTTACTATTTGCTATTCTGCATGTGGTTTATAATTTCACATATTATAAACAGATTCTATACTCATTTAAAAATATACAAATACTCAACCTTCACTCATTGTATCTGAAAGAAACTGAACAGATCTATCAATATAAAAATGCCCTACTTTGTTTAAAAAGCTACACAAGCTTAGCAATTACACAGATCTTGACTAGTCATTGCTTGTAAGTCAGACACATTGACTATTCTCTCCCTAACCCCCCCCCCATACACACACATGAAAAGGAAGGAATATGTTTGGATGAAACACTTGGCACTTTTCAATAAAATGCTGAAACTACACATTTTAAGGCAGATGCTGAATTTGTGCTGTCTTTCTTACCTACATACATGCATGCAAAGTACTCATGTATTTGAAAAATATAATTGGCTTTGGGAAGAACAGTGTCAGCCCAGTACCCAGCAAAGACAACACCCAGGAGAACTGCCTTATCTCTGTGTGCCACTGCCTCCACTATTAGCAGTTTAAGAGGAAGAGACCAGCCTTTGTGAATGTCTGAGTGTGGTCAGAACACTGCGCTTGGCCCTCTTGGTAACAGACATCGTACTAGTGGTGCCCTTCAACTTGATATCTTATCTACAGGGTGATTTCTGTTTTTGACAGCTCAAAAGCACTTGCTGTCTCTAATACTCCCCTCTCACATGCATAACAGAGAGGATAGACTTTTCTTCAGACCAATGATGTTGACCGGTCCCTTCAACTTTCAGCTAACCTGGGAAAGAAACAGCTAAGTTTATTCTGCCCATATATGAGGCTCAGCCTTACGATGATTTTCAACATATGATAAAGCTAGTCAAGGCACCCAAGAGATAAGATTTTCAAATATGAATGATCAGAGAATTTCAGAAATTTAGAACCATGAGACATCATATAGCTCATATAGACCAACTCCTTCATTTCTCAGGGAAAGAATCTCTCTCTCTCTCTCTCTCTCTCTCTCTCTCTCTCTCTCTCTGTCTCTGTGAGAAGTGGAGTGCCTTTGCTTTCCCCATGCCATGAATGAATAACAGGGTTGGAGCTGGAGTCCTGGATTTTGCCTGAGGGGGGATCCTCTCCTCTCCCCAGCTCCTTCTCACTTCCTGCACAGGGCCACTAGGGAAGTATGTTTAGAGCTAGCAGTCACTGCTTTTTCTTCCTTCCCAAAGGGTGGTGTCAGACAATTCTGGAAAAAGTGGGGATCACTGAGAGAGGGAGACACCGGTGCCATCTGGCCCTCCATAGCTTAGTCATGTTAGTGTAGGACAGCTCCACTTAGGGGGTACACTTCTGTCTCCCCATTTAAGTCTTCCAATTTACATACCAAGTTGACATTGCTTTCCTCAGGTCAGGAACTGAGAGGACAGCATTGGTGTTTTTGTCTTTGTCCTTGTTCTAAAGTTTAGGCCATGTAGGGGTCATTCTGAATTTGAGTGGATATTAGAGTGAAATATGAGAGCAGGAGAACACTTTGCCAGATGAATCTGAATTTAATTAGGCAGCCAAGCTGATCTAATTTTGACATTTGACAGTTTAGCTTTCTGATATTGAATGGCAATTTGTGAAGTAAGGCATTTATTAAAAATTAGCATAAAGGCCAAACTAAGATGTTCACTTTTAAGGTGACAGACAACAATATTGTGGGATCTGATCCCAATGGCATTATAATTATCATAATAATGATACCAACTTTATCACCAGAACTTTACCCATACTTCAAAAAGATGCTGTAATAGAAAATTAGATAGATGATTTTTTAAATATAAGTAAAGTATACTCCCCAAAAAAATCATCTTTTTAAGTTTGATTAGAAAATTGCATAGAAAAATTTTCAAATTTAAAAATGAGTTCAAAGCAAATAAAACCCACTCATATAATTTTATGGTATTCATTCACTATATATACTTTGTTTTAATATCCATTTAGTTCTCTCTGGTGTCTCACTTTTCTATATCAGAATTTTTTATACTAACATCTATGTTAAGTATCAAAGAAAGCCAGTATCAATTTACCCAGTCGGAGATACTATTAGGTTTTTTTTTTTATGGATAGTTATCAAATGAATTGAAATTAAAACAATGAAACATCATTCTGTATCTATGAAGTTCATATAACGTATTCTTGTTGGTATATGTTGAAATTGTTATACTTTAAAATATAATAAGACCTTGGATTGCAAGTAACTGTGCAAACATTTCAGATAAATTTTAACCTGATAAACGAGCAACATCTTGCAATAACAAATCGTATGTGACCCAGAATGTCACAGAATCCCAACTGAGCCAATGGTTCTCTCTCTCTCTCTCTTCCTCCCTCTCTCCCTCACTGCAGGATTGTGGATAATCATCTCCCAAGCTCAGATGCTTGGTCTCAGGCCATGGCATTTGGCAGGAATCAATGATTTTTCAGAACTTTGGAAGGTGCTCATAATTGGCATTATTGTATTCTTTGTCACTTCAAAGCACCTATGGACATTTCATTGCTTTTCCATATGAGTAAATTTAGAAATGCTTTGCTTTGTTCTAGGTCATTAGACAGATTCCTTGTTAAAGGTGCACGAAAAGAAAAAGATTCCATTGAGCCAATCAACAGCAGTGATTCCATTAGTGATAGTGAAAGTCGTCCTACACACTAACCCTCTTCTCTCTTGTCTCTCTCACATCAGCCATGAAGGTTTCAAAGGTAAGTGCAGGTTAATTTATTTTTCTTTATGTTTTGTATTTTCTTTATTATTTTGTATTGTATTATATTGATATTATAATGATATTACTATAATCATTTTATATGATTATTCTTGGGTTGTAGAATGAATCACCTGAGTTTCCATTATTTCTTATGAGGAATCACTTTGGTATATAAGTGCTTGGAATGCAAACATGTTTCTGGAACAAATTATGCTCACAAACCAAGATTTTACTGTATATGGTTTAATTATGAAGTCATTAAGCTCATAAATATTTCACATTGAGGCCTAAATCACTTTAGTAGCTCTCTTTGACCTGTAATATCATCCCCTTCAGTTTTGGGGGAAATGTATATATGATATTTTTATTAAAAACTTTTTCTAATATCAAAACTGGATATTGCTAACTATCTAACAATGCTGGAATGGCTTAAATTATGGCAAGCAACTGTTGACATATAGTCATTAGAAATATATTTTTAAAAACCAGGTGGAAATATAAAACATTTATGTTATAATATTATGTTTAAAAATAGAATACATGCTATTGTTAGAAGTATGCATCCCCCTTAGGGATGGCTGGGTGGCTCAATCGGTTATGCAACTGGCTTTAGCTCATGTCATGATCTCATGGTTCATGAGTTCAAGCCTGGCCTTGGGCTCTCTGATGTCAGAGCAGAACCTGCTTCAGATCCTCTGTCTCTCTCTGCCCCTCCCCAACTCTCATTCTCTCAAAAAAAAATTAAGAATGTTTTTAATTAAAAAATAATAAAGAAAAGAAGTATGTGTCTTTCAGCATGGGGAAAACTGAAGGGAAAGATAGAAAATGGACACTATTGATTTATGCTCTCTGGCCTTGTGTTACTTTTGTTATATTGCTTAGATCAGTTAAAAACTTGATATCTCTGATATTACAAACAAAATGTAAGATATGAATAAAAGTCCATATTTCAAAAGAAATATCAGGGAACTTTCTAAGAACTAAAAGATTAAAGCAATCCCTTCCAAAATCATGGAAGACAGAATGAATCTCTAAAAAAAGACAAATAACATAAGTAAGTCATAACTATAAAAAGTACAAAATAATCCACAGAACAAATGAAACAATATTTTGATTTTTTTTAGAATGCCAGTGACATTTTTATAGGTGGACAATATTATGTAAATAGTTTCTAAACTGATACTTGGATATTCAGTTTGTATGTGAAATTCATTTCTCATTTCTCTATTCGGAAGTCATTTTAGAAAAGTACTTTGAGCTAATCCAACTGATTAATCTTTAGATTTCTATCCTTTCAGCGTATATTATCACTTCTTGCTATCTTTAAACAATGATGAAATTATTGAAGTATTTCAAATAAAGTTTAGAAAATCTATTCAACAAATTAGCAATTCATGATATCATGGAAATAAATATTCAGTTACCTAATTCAGGAAATAAGTGCTTAAAAAGTGTTTTTTTGCAATAAGGATTTAGATAGAAAAAAGTATGTACTTATGTTCATCACATATTACAGATAAGGGTTAGTGTGACACATTGCATCGATGCCTCAGCTATGTAGCATTTGAAATTGATGTTAAATGAAACACAACATTCTAAGGTAGCTTTTACTAAAAGTGTCTTTGTGGGATTTGAGAATAAAAAGAGTCTGTGTATTACTTCTGGGGTAGACATTCAAGAAACAGGGACAAGATTCCAAAGAGGAAATGACTGTAGGTTAAGCTATGTGGGTATCAAGTCATATGGGATCTCAAGTAAGGTAGCAAGATTTCCTGAGCCTCACAAGCTGCAGAAGGATCTCTGTGCCCCCAGGAGTGGCAGAGGAGAAACAAGGACAGCAGAAATAAGCCTTGAGGGAGCCATGCTGCCAAGAATGAATGATATCTACACATTCACTGCAATCCCCATCAAAATTGCACCAGAGTTCTTCTCGAAGCTAGAACAAGCTTTCCTAAAATTTGTATGGAACCACAAAAGACCCCAAATAATATTGAAGAAGAAAACCAAAACGGGAGGCATCACAATCCCAGACTTTAGCCTCTACTACAAAGCTGTCATCATCAAGACAGTATGGTATTGGCACAAAAACAGACACATAGACCAATGGAATAGAATAGGGAATCCAGAACTGGGCCCACCAATGTATGGCCAATTAATTTTTGACAAAGGAGGAAAGAGTATCCAATGGAAAAAAGACTGCCTCTTTGGCAGGTGGTGCTGGGAGAACTGGACAGCAACATGCAGAAGAATGAAACTAGACCACTTTCTTACACCATACACAAAAATAAACTCAAAATGGCTGAAGGACCTTAGTGTGAGACAGGAAACCATCAAAACCCTTGAGGAGAAAGTAGGAAACAGCCTCCTTGACCTCAACCACAGCAATTTCCTACTTGACAAGGCAAGGGAAATGAAAGCGAAAATGAACTCTTGAGACCTCATCAAGATAAAAAGCTTCTGCACTGCAAAGCAAACAGTCAAGAAAACTAATAGGCAACTGACAGAATGAAAAGAGATAGTGGCAAATGACATATCAGATAAAGAGCTAGTATCCAAAATCTACAAGGAACTCACTGAACTCCATACCCAAAAAATAAATAATCCAGTGAAGAAATGGGCAGAAGACCTGAACAGACACTTTTCCAAAGAGGACATCCAGATGGCCAACAGGCACATGAAATGATGCTCAGCATCACTCATCATCAGGGAAATACAAATACAAGATACCACCTCACACCAGTCAGAGTGGCTAAAATGAACAAATCAAGAGACTATAGATGCTGGTGAGGATGCAGAGAAATGGGCACCCTCCTACACTGTTGGTGGGGATGTAAACTGGTGCAGCTGCTCTGGAAAACAGGATAGAGGTTCCTCAAAAAACTGTCAATAGAACTCCCCTATGACCCGGCAATAGCACTGCTAGGGATTTACCCAAGGGATACAGAAGTGCTGATGCATAGGGGCACATGTACCCCAATATTCATAGCAGCATTGTCAACAATAGCCAAATCAAGGAAAGAGACTAAATGTCCATCACCTGATGAATGGATCAAGAAGATGTGGTATATATATACAATGGAGTATTACATGGCAGTGAGAAAGAATGAAATAAGGCCATTTGTAGCAAAGTGGATGGACCTTGAGGGTGTCATTCTAAGTGAAATAAATCAGGCAGAAAAGGACAGATACGATGTTTGCACTCATAGGTCTAACAGGTGAAACCTAATGGAGGACCATAGGGAGGGGAAGGAAGAAAGAGAGTTGGGGAGAGAAAGGGACACAAAACCTGAAAGACTATTGAATACTGAAAACGAACCGAGGGTTAAAGGGGGAGGGGGGAGGGAAAGGGGAGGTGGTGGCAATATAGGTGGGCACTTATGGGGAAGAGCAGTGGGTGTTATATGGAAAGCAATTTGACAACAAACTATTAAAAAAAAAAAGAATGAATGATATTTTACTGGTAACATGTGACGAGTGATAAGCAAGTTCCAAATAAGCCAATGAATGCTTCAGAAAATTCTAATTTGAGTGGATGTTATTTAGAGCCTAGTCACTGTTTCCTAGTTGCCACAACACTCAAAACTGAATAAGAACCCAGCAAACTTAGAGAAACCTCCAATTGGTCAAGATAAAGTTGTCACCTTGACAGTGCACAATAAATGCTTGTTGAGTGAATAAAGACTATAGATGGTCCATCCTCCTTTGAAAAGTTAATTCAACTTTAATGTTAAGTAGGCATAAATTTCTGCCAAAATTTTGCAGAAAATCCATAATATGGTACTTAAAAGAAAGATTGCAGTGTCCCTTTTAGAGATTTTATAAAGATAAGTGATCAAATTTTTAAAAGCAAAGATGCAACAAAAAAGAAAAAGAAAAATAGTCAAAAGTAAAGCAACCCACACTAAAAACTAGAAAATAAAAGTAAGAAAAGTTGGTGGACAAGTTCAGAAAAAATTTAACTTCTAACTATTTAGTATCATAAAGTTATGATTATTATAAAAATAAAATATAAAATAATTATAAAATTATTTTACTATTTCATGGAAAATGCCAAATTGAACATCATTTTCATTGTAAAAGAAGATTTTTTTTCCGTGCCATCCTCTCTACTGAAACTCCATAGCTTAGTTATCTTACTATCAGAGAAGCACTAGCAGAATCCTGCGATTTCTGAATTAGAATGGCTGTCAGAGTCATTCAACACTGTTTCTTCCCAAGTGCACAGCTTTCTGGGCCCTCTCCTGAGAATTCTGACTTACTGGGTTTGGAACAAGTCAGGGAACTTATACTTTCAACAAGCACAAGTACTCCAGGTGATCCTTATCAGGACAAAATTTTGGAAAATATGGAAACTTTTAACCCAGTACCATTTCTTCACAGAGAAAGAGAACAAATCCACAGGTCATATGACCAGTAAGTCACTTGTGATGTGCAGGTACCCCTGTAGGGCCACGAGACTTCAAAATGGCTTTCAACTATGGGTTCAGTAAGAGTTCTAGATGGTTTCCACAAAAAGACCAGATACACTTGGTAAAGATAGATGGAACAAATAATAAAAAGCACATGGAGTTTAATTTATAAAAATCTACATGGAAACATGTTTTAGGGGCGCCTGGGTGGCTCAGTCAGTTAAGCGTCTGGCTCTTGATTTTGGCACAGGTCATGATCCTACAGTCCTGAGATCAAGCTCCACACTAGCCTGCTTATGATTCTCTCTCTCCTTCTCTGACAGCCTTTCCTCCACTCACACTCTCATAAGTCCTCTCTCTCAAAAAAAAAATCTTTTACAACAGAATTCACTCTTTTTATGCCTGTGTCAGATAATCATGTAATAACAAAGTTATTTAAAGAGATATTTACATATGTGTATATATCTTTAATATATAAGTATATTAATATTTATATTTAACATGTAAACATATTTATAATATATAACAATATGATCTATAATACATAATATATAATATGTTATAATTTGAATATATTATATTTAAATAAGTATTTATATCAATAAATATAAATTTATTTATAAAAGGACATTTAGTTCAAAGTCAGACATCTGAGACTTTCAGCTTTTGGATCCCTCTAATGGTTTCATGAGGATAACTGACTGCAGGAGAGGAGATGGCATCAAGGTACTGGAATAAATAGGTTAAGAAGTTGCAGAATAGAGATCCCTATTAGTCTCCTATGTCACAAAAAGTTTTACTTGTATGTATTTTATTTGTCAGTCTTTTGCACATGATTTTATGTTAATGGTTTTGTCACTTAAACCCATTAGGAACTATTGCACTGGAGCTAGGCTAGCCACAGAGATAGGTATTTCAATCTTCAGTAGTTAAATCCAAAGCAATTTAACTTCCTCAGAAATGCAGGTAGGCAGTAGATGGGAGGGATATTATCATGTTCTCAAACTCGAATACTTTAAGATAGGGTTTCTATCTACATAGAATCCAAAATCAACCAAAAGAAATGATGAAAACCCATCTAATAATCTAGATGACACACTCATTATCTTATCTTATCCTATACATGCTGACTATCCATCTTTTACTGCCTGGAATTAAGTTTTGTGAATTTGTTGGGTAGAGAAGAATGATAACACAGCGCTATGAGATTGAACTTATTTTTTTTTTAATTCATGAAGCAAATAACTATCCTAATAGGCACTACATGATGATGAGCTTCCCAAAGAGACGCCCAGGTGGTGCTTTCCATCAGCACAGTACAACTGAACAACATTGCACGGGACTTGGTGTTTGGCCCAATGAGGTTATTCTCAACACAAAGCCACAACTTCAGTCTTCAACTAAATCGTTTTTTTATAACTAGAAGTCAACTTTCTAAGAGATTGCACATTTTGAATATTTTTTAAATGATAGCTTGATACACCTATTTGGATCACACTTTTCTGTTTCCTTATTCTTTTATTGATTTTTTTTTATCTCCTCCTCCCCCTAAGGTCATCAAGGCTTGCTGTCATTTAGCTTTGAGAATTGTCACTAAAGTTCTATGAAAGATGAGTGGCAGTGCTAATTATTGGTTTTTGGATTTCTAGGTGCCTTGTCAGATCTTACAGTGCCATCATCAACAACTGTGTATTTTTTCAGGCGTGTATGTGGTTTTGAAAGACACACTCATCAGCATAAACTTGATTTTCTATGTAAGATAAAACGAGGTGGCTCTTGAGTAAGATCTTATAAAGGAACTCAGTTTAGGATTTGGCTTCTGGTTATAACAACAGAAAATGACCCTGGTTAATGTAAGTCACAAAATAATTTACTGAAACTATATAATAGGAGCTCATAGACTGTCATTTCTGGTTAGATTTCTTTTCTAAATGTAAGTAATCATTTAGAAAAGACCTAAGGTTAACAGAAAACTAAAAAGTACACCAAACCCTTGTGGGTTTCTGATTAAATTTATTTCAAATAATCTGAGAGAGAGAAAAAAAAGTCTCATCTGTCTTTGCTATTTTGTCCAAAAAATCTTCAGGTGCTTCATGAGTGCTTACTATGAGTTACTTTTAACTTTATAAAATTAAAATTTGATACATTAAACCTTATTATTTGACAAAGAATGAGTTACTCACCTTATCCCTAGAGAAGCATGGAATAATATTGATTGGATGGGTGGATTAAAAAAAAAAAAGTAACTGTTGAGTTGCACTACCTTAAATAAATGGAAATATTACCCTGGAAGAAAGATAGCTGTGGAGCTCAAATTAAATGCAATAGAACAATCCTGACATGGGTTGAAGAAAAGGGCTCTCTTCCTCTGTGTTATGTAGCCTCCTCAATGGTGAAAGAGAGAATAATTCCAAATTGGAAAGGGCTGAATTCTTGTGGGAACTTGAAGAATAGAAGAAATTTCAGGAGGTAGCTTGGCAGAAGGAGAGAGAACAGAAGGGTCACAAGTGGTATGGTGCACCAAAATTTTTCTTGAGGGGTATAATTAGAAGTACATCTAGAAACACAGAGACCAAATATAGGTGGATCACATTGAAATCACAAAGGAATTTGTTGGAAGAATGTCACAGATTCTCATAGAATAAATAATAATATTGTAAACAGGCTCAAAAATGGTCTAGAGCCAAGAAAGCCTGGACAAAAGGAATCTGCAAGGAAATACAAAAAAATAAAACAGTATCATTAGGAAGATCCTGCTATCCTAGAGTTATGCCTGCTGGTTACTTGGGGTGGGCGACTGGACGATAAAGTGCAAGTGGATAACTTCTAAACAGGCTTTGCTTTTTTATTTCACTTGCTCAAAATTCCAAGTGGTGAGCAGGAATATTTGGTTAGTAGAACATAGGTTCCTCACCTATTTCTCATATACCAGAGGGAGGGAAGAGACATTACCTCTCCATATATTATACTAAACTCACATAATGTGAGATTCGTTCAAAAAATGATGTGTTCAACTGCTGAGCAGTGAAAACTAAGTCATTATGTCTGATACAGGGAGCGAAACCTATTAACCAGAGTTAGCTTTATCTCAGATGCAGTAAAGAGTAAAGAAAGCAGGGGCACAGGACCTGGCTAGGAAACCACTGGCAGGCTTGGCAATGAGAATACAAAATCGTCCAATGGTACTACTGAGGAGGTAATCTTAGCTTCATCTGGGTATGGCAAAGCTAGGAAGGCTCCGCCCACCTTCTAGATAAACTAAAAGGCAGAGAATGAAAGCTCATTTTGGTAGGAACACTGCTGTACTTTCTCTTAGTATTCCTGGGAATTTACTATATGTGATATTTTATCACTCTAGATTTCCCACCTGGATCTCAATAAAATATATATTGTGGAAAAAGTCTAGAAGAAAGGTACATGGTCAAGTTTGTTTCTTTTGTCTTCTATTAGTGTGGTATTCAAGGTCAAAGTTTCCCTCAAACTAATGAGGCATGGCTCTCACTAGAAATCTCTGCCTTAAAAATGCCAGCTCTCATTTTCAGGATGAAAAGAGTACAGAATATAAAGGGAAAAGATCATCAAACACAAATACACACGCAAAGCGGAGCACAAACATCAGGGACAAAAGATTTACAAAGATGTCACCATCCATGTTGGCTAATTGAGCTGCTGCCACTATTTAAAAATATTCCAGAAAGCCTGTCAGCTGCTTAGGATCCAACCTGAGGTATGTTGGTTGAATTGGATTGACTTGGATTACAAAGGATTATAATCCATATTTTCCTATGATATTATGGACTTGGAAGTTCATTATTAATTGTGATTAATACATTTTTCTATCATTCAAGAGTTGAATATTATTTAAACAAAAAGAAGCTCCCATGTCTACAGCCTGACCTTTCTTTATTTTTAGCTTCACTCTTTTTATTGTGACATTGATTTAGGACACACACACACACAAAAAAAAAAAAAAAACCATGAAGAGGTGACACATTACAAAGGCAGTCCCATTTGGAAATTTAGATCAGTTATTTTAAGTTTCATTCATTGAAGAGATCTTTTTTATACATGACTACATCACTGGGTATAAACCATTTTAGTTACTGGTTCATTTTAGAAGAGTTTTAGAAGAAATAGTCTATCGATTGCTAAGAAATTTTATTTTGAAATTATTCATTCCTTACTTAAATTAATATCTCCTTGGAGAGGGTAAAAGATCTGGGTCCCTATGTTACCACACGTTACCACACGTGAAAGATTCTGTCTTCATCCCTAATGAGGCATGATTAAGCCCCGATTTTAAGTATGACATTACAATTTGACACTGTTGCATCATGTTTACCATAAGAATTACTTATAATAAGTTTAAAATTATTGAATATGAACCCATATGCCTCAACTTCTACTTGATAAGACCTTTAATTGCATATTTCATCTTATAACCTTATAACTACCATCTGAGGAAGGTATTATTATTATTGTTTCTATTTTAAGGATAAGGAAACAGAAGTATGGTAGTTCAAGCAACTTTTCCCAAGGTGTTACAGCCAATAAATCCTGGTCTGCTAGACAGACTGTGCTCCTCACTGCTACAGGTTCACATCCATGCGGAAGAGCTACAGGAAATAGCCTGGACACTGCCCTTCCAGACCCGACTAGATTAATGGAGGGTAGACTTGTTTAGGATAGGTCATTAATACTTCCATGCCAGTTTTCTCATATATGTCACCAGGGCTTGATCTCTGCAGTGGCTGTGCTAAAAGGAGGTACTTCAGTAGCGTTAATAAATGGCTGATTATTTATCATATAATATAAATTATTCTAACTAAATTAAACCTGGCAGTTCAACACATGTTTCAAAATAATGTTATTAGCTTGGGTCCTGGGGTGAATCTAGAGTATGGTCTGATTAAGCTACTTTTAGAACTTGTTAACACATCTTCGTTGTCATTGGAACTGTTGATCACTCTTTTACATAATGAAACTTGGGTTTCCGTGCAGGGCAGAGAGAATTTGAAAGGAGCTAATGGAAAAACCAGCATGCTGAAGTGCTTTAATGGCTTTATTTCTAACAAAAATCTACAATTACATTCATTCTTATTTGAAGAAAAAAATGGATCTTTTTTTTTTTAATCTGGGGCTTTAACAAAGGGCCTGATTTCTAACAAGAAAAAAGCATTATATGTTTGATTATTTCCCAACTGACTATATTTTGCTGAGCTTATTCAAAAACTTTTTTAAAAGTCTGGGGGAACCTAGAAAAGAATAGGTGCCAAACATGGCTGCTCATCAGCTCAAATGGTGACAACTAGAAAAGGAAAGGTACATACAATTTATCTACTATTTGCCTACAATTGCCATTTGCCAAGGAGTTAGTTTCCAAACTTGTTAATTGCTTATCCCATCTCTAAGCATTTTTAGCATGTATCTTTAAAACACGTAATTTTCAAATTTATTTATAAATTAGAAATATGTCTGATTTTATGGAAATTTTTGTTCATTATAAAACATGGATAAATATAGAATGTTATAAGAAAGAGACAAACCTATTATGAATAATTATTGATTTTACTTTTAATTATACAAAAGCAAAAAGTCTTTTGGTTGTCACTATAAATAGTGTACTCAAGTTTAAAACGTTTGCTAATCAAACTGTCTATTTAACATCATGAATTGCTGGAAAAGACAATGCATATACTTAGGATGATATTTTTCATTAACAGCGATACAGAAAATTCCTGTTTCGATGGTCTTCTTAATGATTTCAACCTTCTGGTTGACACCTTGATACATATCTTTTATCGCCATTGTTACTTCATGAAATGATGAAGGAAGCGCTTATACAAAGAGTAGAAGAATGGCCTCCTCGACCATTTTCTCGTATTTTGTCTTTGTTTATTTGTATTAACTTCTGTTTGCAGCTTCCTTCCAGGGAGCTTTTTGAAGCCACGAGTCCATTTGCTGAGAATTAGTTTAGTTTAAATTAGATAAGTCTGTTTACCAGACACACAAACACAAATTCATTATTACAAGCAGAGAGAGAAGAGACAGATGTCACTTTCCAGTCCTTTGCATAGTGGTGCAAACCCTTTCCGTCTTCCCTTTGGATGTTTTGAATATATGACTATAGCTTTCTGACATAAGGACCTGGCAAGGGTACCAGTGTCCATCCATACTGATACATAAACAAATAAATAATAAATAATAAATATTAATAAATCCTCACTTCCTTGATTTTAAGGATAAGTAATAACTGTGAATTAAATGCCTAATATTCCTTTCTAGGCCTCTAAAAGGACCACTGTACCAGAGTACAGAGATCCCTTTCTATAATATGCATGGAGAACTAAGTCACATGTGACACTAATGTATCCTTCCAGGAAATGGTAGGATGTAACAGGGGGCGGTGATAGAGTGCCTTTGTTTCAACTGTGTACTTCATAATGAGATGATCTGGCTTTGGACACCAGTTTTGCCATTTGTAGGCTACATGTCTTATGACTTAGGACAAGTTATTAACGACTTCTTGTCTTAATTTTGCAGCTGTTACATGGGCTAATAATGCCAACTTTACACAGTTGTTCAGAGGATGAAATGAGGCAATCATGTAAAGCACTGAGCGTGATATCTGGCAATGTCAAATATGACAATACTTAGAATACTATGACATATAAAGGATTCTTGCTTTTCGAAGGTCTACTTTTGAGGAATACATATTTGCATTCTTTGTACTTTGAAAATTTTAAATTATCATTTTATGCCACATTCAGATTGTTGTATATTTGCAGATTATGAATATCTTAGGTTATTAAGCTGTGTACAACCAATCAACTAACAATTCAGCTTAATAGGATAACCAGTTGCATGCAACTGTGGCTAGGCAATTATAATGTCTTTTTGCTTCTTGACCTTATAGTGTCATTAAAATTAGTAGAGAATTGAAAGATACTATTGATAAGAAGTGTAATTCTCTTTAGGTGAATAGCACTGAGGTCAAAATAAAAAATAAAGATGTTGAGAGTGGTGAATTTTTATTATTAGTATATAGGATCCTTCTATGTAGATCCATATGACTTTTTTTCATTCTACCTATTTATTTTATTTTACTAAACTTTATTTATGTTTGTAAGTCATACTAAATTTCTTTCAAAGAAATACAAAGCACTGTATACAAAAATATAAGCATACTTAGTTCCTTGTGAACTATAAAATCATTTCTCCTGATGCCTTAAGTGTAAGATGTAAATGATTAATCAGTCAAGAAATATGTGTAAAGCAATTTACTATTTGTAAGAACAAAAGCTTATAATCTGCCTAACTGTCTGTCTAGAGGGGACTGGCTAAATAAATTATGGTGTATTGACACAATAGGAATTTACTACAACTATATAAAGCAACACAGTAGTTCTTTTATGGTAAAAGCAAACAATTTCCAAGAAGTATCATTAAGTTAAAGTGGCAGATTGTAGAGCATGTAATATATAACTAATATAAATCTATGTAACAAAGAAAAATACATATTTGTTTGGTCATGTACAGACTCACTCTGGGAGGGAATACAAGAAACAGGCAAAATTAGGTGAACCGTAGGGCTGACAGGCAAGACTGGGGAAGGAAGGAAGTTGATTTGCTCCAGAGAATGTTTTGCACCTGTGAACGTGGAATCATTTGAATGTAGAGTCTATGAAAACAAATAAAAGTGAAGGAGTGAGCCAGTTGGAAGCAGAGGAAGAGGAGTAAGAATAAAAGAAGAGAGTAGAGGGGTGCCTGGGTGGCTCAATTTGTTAAGTGCCCTACTTCAGCTCAGGTCATGATCTCAACATTCATGAGTTTGAGCCCTTCTAAGGGCTGTGTGCTGACAGCTCAGAGCCTAGGGCCTGCTTCTGATTCTGTGTCTCCCTCTCTCTCTGCTCCTCCCCCACTTGCACTCTGTATCTCTCTCCCTCTCTCTCAAAAATCAACCAACATTTAAAAATTAAGAAAAAAAAAAAGAAGAGGGTACAAAAATTGTTTCCACAATCACGGTTTAGCAAAAATGCCTCTGAGTGGGCTGGCTTGGTTTTCTAATGATGTGATTGGATAATAAAATTATTCAGACTCCTTATCAGGTTCATCTGGCCATAAATGTAGATTTTTGTTATTTTTTCTTAAATTGTCTTCAATGCCAGCATAAATACTCAAGGTTATTAAAAATATTGTGTATAAAACAAAAGTAATAAAAATGAACAAGGAAAAATTATGGCCAACGTGCCCAAATAAGCAAGATTATGCCCTAGGATAGCCAAAATCTATTTTTACCTGGAATTCAAGCAAACAACCAGAAAACTCAGAATCCCTCCCCCAATTTTAGAATACTCATTTTCAGACATTTCTGAGGCCCAGAAATGTCGACTCATCCAAGGTTACAGTTAGTGAGTGGGGAAGTTGGAAACGGACACAGTTAGTGTGACTCCAACTGACATTGGACATGTTGGTAACCACTAAGTTGTAGAATGAGAATCTAGTATCTGCTCATAAAATCATTATGGGATTAAAAGAATTAGCACATACATGTAAAGTTCATACTACTCACTGGGCTTGGCTTATTATAGATAATCCATATGTTGGAATTTTCATTATGGAAGAGGCAATGGAGAGAGTACAGATTTTGCATTAAATGGACCTATATTTGGAACTAGCTTTTCCACTTTGTACCTGCCTCACTTTGCACAAATTCCTTAGCCTGTTTAATAATTCCACTGCATGTTTTCAGATCAGTTCAGATCAGACAGCTTTTGCATACAACATGATACAATTCATGCACATAGTAGACATTTCTCAGACATTTAAAAAAATCCAAAAGTAAATTTGAATCATTAAAACATATTTTAATTAATTAATTTCATATATATTGAGTGTCACTGTGTACCAAGCACAGCATTGAACAGAGCAAAATTCTCTGCCCTCATGGAATTCAAAATCTATAGGAAGGAGAGACCCTATAAACAAAGAAAAGAAATGTATAGTATATTAGATAGTAATGAGGGGTGGTGGAGAAAAATAAGACAGTGAAGAGGAATAAGATGTGTAAAAAATTAGGGATTACTGCCATTTTAGAGAATGCTTAGGAAATGTCTCACTGAAATTTGTTATTTGAATAAAGATCTGAAGTTGAAGAAACAAGACTCTAGGGAAAGAGTGCTCTGGGCATAGAGAAAGGGACGTGCACAGGTCTGAGGCTGGCATAATGGGGAACCTCAACATGGCCAGAATGGCTGGAACAGAAGATTGAGGGAACAGAGTGGGAGATAAGGTAGAAATGTAACAATTAGGAGCAGGCTCTTGAACACCATTGTACGGATCCAGCTACTAATTTAAATTAAACTGAATGCTCCGAGGGGTAGCTTGGTGGCTCATTTGGTTAAGCACTGGACTTTGGCTCAGGTCATGATATCATGGTTAGGAGGTCGAGCCCTGAGTCAGGTTCTGTGCTGACAGCTCAGAGCCTGCTTCAGATTCTGTGTGTCTCTCTCTGCCCTTCCCTGTTCACACTCTGTTTCTCTCTCAAAAATAAACATTAAAAAAGAAAAGTTCTAGGGTGCCTGGGTGGCTCAGTTGGTTAAGCGTCTGCCTTTGTCTCAGGTGAGTTGGAGCCCCACATCGGGCTCTCTGCTGTGCTCACAGAGCCTGCTTCAGATGCTCTACCCCGCCCCCTCTTGTGTGCTTCCTCTCTCTCTCTCTCTTTCTCTCAAAAATAAATAACATCTTTAAAAAACTTTTTAAGAAGTTTTAAATTGAATGCCCCTAGTAAGCTCTGAGTTGAGTATGACATAAGCTAACCTTAACACAATCACTGTGGGAGCTGTGTTGAGACCTAAAGACCTAGAGGAATATGTAGGAGCATTTTGCATTACCTGAAAGATAAATGAGGAGGGTTTGGTCCCTATTTGAATGCAGCAAAGGCTATGAAAGGGACCTGAGGGTGGATATGCTTTTGAAACAGAGACAACAAAATTTACTAATGGTCTGGTGTGGAGAAAATAGATGAGCAGGTTTGGGCTTGAGGGGGGATGAAAATCAGTTTTAGGTACATTAAGTTTGAGATGCCTATTAGACGTCCAAGGAAGTATGTGGATTTGGCAGTTGGTAGTACGTGTCTGAGGAGGTCCCGGGGGGGATATAAGTGTGTTAAACATAGTTTAACACTGGATATATTTCATTTTAATCCCATGTAAATTGCTCAGCCAGTCAGATGGATGTATGGCATAGCAACTCTTCCTTAAATAGAACAGTAAATTAAACAGAACATTTGACTCCACAGTCAATTGGGATAAATTATGACACTAGCAATAGGAAGCTCGCAAAAACATCTGGGCATCACCATTTATGTATCAAATTGAACCAACACTTGAAAATAAAATTCTCGTGTTTTACTTTTATTTTTATGAAGGCCCTAGAATGAGTAAAAAGGACACGAGAGGGGCAACTCCAGAATAACAGATTAAAGACACTGACAGTGAACCGAATGTGGAAGAAAAATCGTTCAATCCAATTAAAATTGGGAGAATCCAGTAGAAGCAATAGAACTCAGGTAATAGTTTGATAGTCAGCAGGTTAATAATAAAGCGATATACCAATATGAAGTCCATTTCATACTTCAGTGTGGGATGCGCACATGTGCCATTGTACAAGGTGCTACGCTCACAGTGGAGGATTTCATGATGCTCTCACAAGAGTTTCAGTCCATGAGGTTTGGTTAAATCCATTTACTATATATTAGCTCCTACCTATGGGCAACTGCTAGTCAAACACTTCTGGTAACAGGAAGGCCTCTCCTCTAGACAACGCTCTTCTCACAATTCCACTTATCTTCAGAGTTTCTTTCCCTCATGACTTCTTTCCCAAACTTTCTAAAACCCATGTGGTATTGTCACATTTTCCATAACCCTGGAGCTTTTTGAACCACTCTATTTGTAGAATAGGGGTTAGCAGAGCATAGACACTGAAGAAACATTTATTGAGTGAGTAAATGAATAAACAACTTAAAGAAAAAAAGGACACTCTATCTTCTCTTTGCAATTACCAATAAGTATTTTCACACTAAACACTCTGACAAGTCCTGCAGTAAGGACATCCATTCTAACTTTGTCTTTCCCAAGCTTATTTAATCTCCTCACTCCTTTATCTCTTAACCTACTTACATAGAACTCTTTCTGGAAAGCATGCTTTGAGGAATGCAAACATGGAAGATGGGCTACTAGAAAATTTAATATTTAAAAAATTTCAGCCACTTTGTAATTTTAAAGTTCAATCCAAATAGCAATGGCCCAGGTTTTTTGTTACACTCTATGTATCACCATGAAAATATTTATAAACTCTAAGTATCTAAGACTCCTTATTTATATAAATGATGCATTAGGGGTGTAAAATAAGAAGAAAAATGCATTTCTCTGTACTTTATTAGGAGTCAATTCCTAGTATGTTAAATCACCAATTATTAGAAGTGATTAAAGGGAGCCAAATAAGAATTGATTTGTAGTTATGTAACCAAAGCAAGGCAATCACTGCAAACTCATTCGTTTATATTTATAGTGTACAGGTAGCAGGAATTGAAGATCTTGATGACCATGAGTCATTACTCTTAGCTTTTTAAGTAACATCTCCTTGCTAAGTACTCAAGCTAAAAGTTTGAATTGCTCTGTTCTGCAATGGAATAAATTAAAAAGTTGGGGGGGAGGAAATGAAAAAGAAAGAAGAAATAAAAAGATGTGCTATAGTTTTCAACATCAGTATTCCCATAGAGTAGGGATCTGCAAACGTTTTTAAGAAGGGCCAGATAGTAAATATTTTGGAATCTGTGGGCCATATGGTCTCTGTTACAACTACTTGAGTATACCATTGAAGCATGAAGGCAGCTGAGGCACTGAAGAATGGATGTCAAAGTGTTCCTGTAAAATATTATCTAGGCAAACAGGCAGTGGGCTGGATTTTGCACAGAATAATAGTTTGCTGACCTCTGCTATTCAGAACAAAAGCTCCTCACTCTATAGCTCTAAGCATGTGTGACAGTGTGTGATCACTAGTAGGCTGGGCTTTAAGAGGTTCCTCAAAATCAAATAAATATATCCTTACATTTGGTCAAATTCAGTGCTCTAGGTTCTCATTATGATCTCATTATTTTAGTTACTTTTTTGCTTTAACATATTTCCACAAAGTCTCTTCTTAAACATAGTAACAGATTAATACTCAGTAACTCCTCTATTTATTCACATGGGGGGATCATTGGTAGATGGTCTATAGACAAGTTTTATTTGGGGAGTTGTTGAAAAAATGAGGCAGGCAAAGGGCAGCTGAGGGGCATTCAGGACTCTCTGGAAGTTGCAGGTTACTTGAGAAAGAAGCAAAGAAGGGAAGGGGACATAAGCAAAGCAGAGGTAGGACTTGCCAAAATCTCACCTCACTTGTTCCGTCTCCTGAAGCCTGTCCCAGGTCTTTCTACAGAATGTGGTATTTCTCAACCCAGGAATATGAAATGTTGCTTGTAATGTATGTTTGGGGGGGATAGGAGAGGAGAGGGAGAGTAGGAACTAATGTCTTTTGGCACATGGGGGCGTTTTTCTTATCGTGTGGTATATAGAGATCACTAAATAAATGCTTGGAGCTTTGAATTATGTCACCTCCACTTCTAAAGAGATGAAACTTTCTCATTTCATGGTCTAGTCCTATTTTATGCCTTATTTTCCATTCTTTCTTCTCCCTTCTAAGGACTAAGGTGACAGAAGGATGGAAAAAAAAGGGAAAGAAGATGGGAGGATGATAGTCTGGAGAAACTGAGAAGCAGGAGCAAGAAATAGGACAGTTCTGATTTTCTTCTTCTCATCTCAACCTCTGTTCTGCCATAAAATCCAAAAAATACTACTGAAATTAACAAGTTTATCTTAAAATATCTTAACAAGGACGATCTTCAACATCAAAAATAATCTTATTTTTGGTTATTTAATTTCCAGAAAGGAAAGGAGCAGTCCAATGAAAACCTAGGACTAATTTTTAATGTAACTGTAATATGTATAAATCAATGTGAAAATCTGTCTATGCTTTACCATGGGCAGTTTTCAACTTCTCAATCATTAATTTCATCATTATGCAATGGAATTTGGAATTTCTCTTTTTAAAGAAGTGTCTGTTTTTGATCAAAGTAAACTAAATATAAGCCCCCACGAGCCATGTATGTTAATAAGTACGTTATGAATACAAAATTCACATTATAGCAAATCAAATTTATCTTGCCCAACCAGGGGAAACATAGGATGCTCTATTAATAAAATATCCTATAAGAAAATAAATTTAATTTATTTTTGGAAATGACTCAACTTTATGGAACATAATCATATATTTACAAATATTTGGAAAATGAATTTCTTTGCCTGGCATTTCATATATAAAATGCATTACCATGAAGGTATTATTTATAATATAAACAAAACCTGAAAAATTAATTTAGAATGCCAAAGAAAATATGATTCACAATTCTGAGAATTTCTTATTCTCAGGTTTCTTGAATGATCTGTCATGGCTTCTGAGTTACAAATATGTAGAACCAGAAACAATACAATGTGGCCCAGCAAAGTAGTCCAGATTTTCATCAACTACAAATCCCTTTTCATTTGCTTGCATATGTTTCTGTTTTATTTTTAATATTTTTCTCCAGATTAAAATTTGAACTTTCCCCTCCCCGTTTTTACACAACATAACACTTAGCAGTGAGCTAAAAGAATCCATGTACTAAATTACAGATCCAAGTCAATTACCCTATAATGCTCTTGACCCAGCTGATGTGATCTGAAGAAATGTGTTTTCATTTTTTTGTACAGTTTTGCTGCAGCATCTCAGAGGATAAGTAGCACCACTGAACTTTTAAGATGAGAAACTTAACTTTCTCTTCAAAAGGCAAACCATTTGGAAATAGAAAGGACTTAAAGAGGCCATCTCGCCCTTTCTTTATCCTAATGACACATAATGCTAATTGTCAGATGAATCCCCAAAGATACTTTTTCCTAAGAAAACAATCCAAAAGATGCTGGATGGATGTATATTTAAGGTCCTCCCCCCCTCAAAAAAAAAAGACAGAGAGGCAATAAATATGAAATGACTCTGTGAAGTCTATTACATCTCCCGATCTGGCCTCACTAGCCAGACCAAAAGAGTCTCAACAAACAGGCCATGAACATGTTCTTCTAATGACCTCATTCACCACTGTCAGCAAAGGTGACATTGAAATCATAAGAGCATGTCCGTATCCTAACATTAGTGGTAAGAAAGGATCCCCTTCTCTTCCACAGTGACCGCTTTGAACTTGTACTATGGTTTCCTTAGATCAGGCTGTGAGCAGCCCACTCTCAGAGCATGTATATTGCTCGGAGCACTCACATAGTTTCTCACCCGATGACTCAATGTACTTAATGCTCTAAAGCCTCACAAATCCAATCTTACTCACAAGATTGCCCGCAAGTAGCTTTCCATTTCTCAGTCTTGTAGGACATTGACTTCAACATATGCATTAGTACTTAAAACTACTATGTATTTTTGTCTAAACATTTCACAACGTTGAGAAGTATAAATCTCAACTTTCCAACACATGGAAATTGCATTTGATTCAAATTTTATCTTGAAACACAGATATTTTTTGAAGTAGATTCTTTTAGTGGTTAGCACATAATGTTTTAAACAGACATTTTAAAGGGGCAAGGAGCAAGACGTTTTCTTACCAGTGGCTTTTTGCTCTAATTCCCTTTGTAAATGTTTGACATGAGACAGACCCAGGGTGACTAATGGCAGGAAGGGCTACTGTGTTTAGAGGAGGGTGTACAAAGAGGAAAATGCTCAAGAATTCCCGGAACCACTTCCTGTTTCACAGTTTGTCTCTGCAAATGGGTAGGGTTTTGTTTTCTTTTTTCTCCTTCTTTGCTCCTGGTGCTTGATTTGTATTATTTGAATCTTTGTTGTTTAACGTACATTTAACGTACAGACATTAAAATTGTTTTAATGTTTTGTTTATTTCTTGAGGGGGAGTGTGCCCGGGGGAGGGGCAGACAGAAAGAAGGACAGAGGACCATAAGCTGGCTCCACGCTAACAGGCTGACAGCAACAAGCCTGGGTGCCAGGCTCACGTTCAAGAAAGAGCTGAACCTTGAACCGGGAGATCACAGTCTGAGCTGAAGTCAGATGCTCAATGGATTGAGCCACCCAGATGTGCCAACACATAGATGTTTTGAACTTTATGTTGATAATTTTTAAAGAGAGTTAGATTTAATTTTAACTGAAACCAAACTTCTAATGATTATTTCCCAGTTTTCACTCCACAATCTCACTAGCTAAAAATGATTGATCATAAAATCTTTGAGTGGTATACCATCTCTATTATAGAGAGAGATATTTGGGAGACCAATATGTTCACAGATCCTTCCATTAAAATACAAAACAATCAATGGCTTGGCCTCTCAGGTTTCTAATTTGTAGATTCTGGGAACAAAGTGTTCTTAGGAATACTTAAATTGAATAAATGCACTCTTAAGTTTGCTAAAAGTTAAGCCCTGAATTTACAGAGATATCAATCTCCTTCACAAAGAATTGATCTCATAAGGGTTGCCACTTTTCCATAAGAAGCAAACTCTTTCTTGGAAATAAGCATGTGTTCTTCACCAGAGAGAAAAATAAAAGTTGGTAGAACCTCTATGCCAGTCCTCCTTCCCGCTCTCCCTCTTTCTCTCTCCATTCATTCACCATTTGAGAGAATTCATATATAAGGGCATAAGCATATCCAGAGGACACGAGTATACTGAGCTGGATTCTATAATCTGCCTACAGGAACAAGATGCCATATCTGATATTGAAAACTTCCCATTCAGTTCATTCACTTTCAAATATTTATTGGGAACCTACTCAGTTCAAAGCTATGTCAGATATGTTGAATGTGCCATGTTGAACAAGAGGAACTCAATCATGCCCCAGTAGAATTTAAGGTTTATTTTAGAGGATGTCACTAAAACATGAAGGGCAAAAAGCAATTAGCCATGGAAAAATATTGAGCAGGATGTTGCTGGCAAGGGAACAGTAAGGGTAGCCTCTAAGACACCCTCCAGAGTAGCTGTAAGGAAGGAATGATTGCAGTGTGTTTGAACAGCAGAAAGAAATCAGTGTGGCCCAAACACAGAACAATAAAGAAAGTATATTCTGCTTAGGTTCTAGTGGGTAAACAAAGGAGGCGAGTCTCTCGTGAGAGGACACTGGGACAGAGAGGAAAGCTTTCATAGTAGAAATTTCGTAAAGTAAAACATGATTAAATAAAAGGTGAGTAGAGGTCACAGGGTAATAGAAGGCAGAGTGGGGGAAGGGGGTGATGGTCATGGAGGAGGGGCACTTGTGGGGAGAAGCACTGGGTGTTATATGGAAACCAATTTGACAATAAACTATTATGAAAAAAAAATAGAAGGCACTGCTAGACCCAGGCAGAGAAGCATGAGACAGCAAGATACACTTTGGGAAATGCAAGTTCATCTATATAACTAGAGTGTTGAGTAGTGATAAATGTAGCAAAGCAGGGCGGCAAAGAAGGGAAGGTAGGGATGTCAGCTAGGATTGCTAGTGGCCACAAATAACATGAACATAAAGAACAGTGGCTTAAACACTTAGGACTTTAGTTTTCTGACACGAAGTTCTGCGGTAATCAATCTTGATCCAGCAACTTAACTGTATCAAAGCTAAAGGTCATTCTCTAGGCCGTCCCTCATGGGATCAACATGGCTGCAGCAGCTCTGTACATCTCACCCCTACTGCATGTTACATGTACAGAACAAGGGGTTGAATGGCACAGAAAAAGACTTTTTCTCTCATATGACTTCTTTCTTATCAGGAAGAAAAATTCTTTCTGAGAAACACTCCAGAAAGATTCCCCTTATGCTGAGGTATCATGCCCACCTTAGATGAGACATTTAGGTTTCCTAATTCAAGGTATCTCAGTCTGATAGTACAGATTTTCTTAACAAGGAAGAGAGAGAGGAAATACATACTATGGCGGCACCAACAGGGAGTGTCAGACTAGGAGCTGATGATGGAGGTCCTTAGATTTCTTGGCTTAGAGGTAAGCCTCCCTCCGTGGGGGATGGGCTCCAGCCAGGAGCCCAGTCTATGATAGCATAATGGCCAGCATATTTTTTGTTCCCTTACATTTCCCATTTAAAACACTTTTGCTGTCATTTGGGTTCATTTTGTCCCTACTTCTGCCCTCTATCTCTTGGTTTTATGGATGAAATAAATACTACCTAATTTTTATTGGTTTTTAAACTAATATATTCAGGCCAAATAAATAAAAAATTCATGGGAATTGAGTTCTAAGCAGTTTTACTGGACAGCTTTCTAACAGGCTTTTCTCTTGGGCCACAAATGTGGACACAAATATCATTTACACCACCTTATTAATCATTATGCAAACAATGAGTCATATATATGAATTTTTCTTTCAGGAAAAGTGAAATGATTCTCCTAGGAGAACATAGAAAATATGAGGAGCAATATCCTATTCTGCTTTCAAAAGTGAAATACTTTATGACCTACATTTCTTTTTCAAGTAAGAAAAAGATACAAGGCTAACAAGTTCACTCATGATGAAAATCATTTCCTGCATTTCATTAACTTTGTTCTTTTATGCTACATTAAGTGAAAGAGTCTAAATAAATTCCTATTTGCTCAGAAAGATTCCCTCAATTTATGCTACAGGCAATTTGGTTTAGGGTTTGCTTCTTCTGCCTTAAGAAAGAAAAAGAAAATGAAAGGTGATAAATTTTTATTGCAAAGATCAAGCTACAATCGAATGCATTGTCCAATTACTCTTTGTAGCAGTTAAGAGTATTTTTATTAAGTAAGGACTAAATGATAGTATGCTAAGTAGATGAGACCCATTCTGAATTTACAAGCAAAGGCTGAGTAATGCCCACTGTGAAGTTCTGGCTTGTTGAAACAACAAGAAATGGTTTTGCAAAGCAGAACCTGTAATTTGTCAATTAAGCTCCTTTAACAATGTAGATTCTATCAAAGATTTCTGGATTCCTCTCTAGTGACCCCTCACCCAGAACATCCACATGACCAGGAATTTTTTTTAACTGCTTCAACATGAAGAAGGTATCAATATGATATCTCTATAATGTTCAGTTAACATCAGTATGTATGGTTAAGAAAATATAGAGTGATAACAAGCTAACATACATCTAGTAAAATCAAAAAATGCATTTGCTGACTTTGGGTTAAATGTGAAGATCTGACCACAGATGATTATTTCCTCTTCCTCCCAAACACCACAAAAATGGCTTAAAAAATGAGAAACATTGTAACTAATGAGGAAAAAGAGAAAAAAATATAACTCCAGAAAAATCAATAGAGTAAATTTTAGAACGTAGAATAGGGTAGGAGAGATCATTAACAAAGCAGAACAGAGGATGTTCAAAGCTAACTGACCGCACAAGGGGGTTCTGATGGGAAATGAGATCCTTTACCTCACAAATTCCCTGAGTCTCTGTATGTGGGAAAGTAAGTATAGAGAATGGAAGTCAGTCTTAGAGACTGACCACTCAGGGACTGTTTGAAATCTCATACTCCTCCAAAACAAACACACTAAAAGGAAAAAAAAAAAAAGTTTAGTCTCTGGAGAAGTTTTCTCAGGAATCAGGGAACACAAAGAAACATGAAAGTCTAGGACAAAAACAGGATGATAAAACTGGTCTACACACATACCTTACTCTACCCAGAGCCCCTTTTAGAATAATTGTTGTCATGTTTATGTTTGCCTGGCAGAATATTCAAAGATAGTCTGTGAAAAAAAAATTGAAGAGCCCAAGATAAAAGACCTCTAGATGGTCAGGAATTGCCCAAGGACTCGTGGACGTTTACTGTAAGTGCAGCAGGCTAGTTGAATCCTGTCACCTGCCCCAGGCCTCCCTCCAACCTCTCAGAGTTCTTATAAGCTTTTTGCACTTTCATCATATATATGTTTACTGAGGGAGTAACAAACATAAGAAATCCCTGCCCATGACAAAGATAAACCAAAACCAATGAACATTTCTAAAATTAGGACCCAGTTAAAACAGATAAATAGGTCAAATATCTCACATCCATAAAATAAGAACAGAAAGCTATTTTGTAAAAGGCAAGCAGAGAAAAACAAATTGGAAGTTAAATTACAGAATAAAAAAAGAATTACTACAAGTCACAAATCTCAGTAGTCCAAAGAATGGAGATGAAAATAATAATAAAGAGATTAGAGAATTATTTTATGCGGCCAATATCCAATTAGGAGACATTATAGAGAAGGAAGAGATGAAGAGAGGAAAGGAAATAATCAAATAGATAAAACAAAAAATATCTCCCAAACTGAAGGGATTATGTCTTTAAGGTAAAAAAAGCACAATGAATGTCCAGTAAAATTTATGACATAAAATAGCCACACAAAGGCTTAGTATTATGAAGTTTCAGAACACCTGGGATTAAAGGGTAGAATTTAAAACTCTCACAAAACAAATATTTATCAGACTAGTAACATTAGAATCCAAAGAGAGAAGAATAAGAGTATTGAAGATTCTAATGAAAAAGTATTTTCAGCCTATAATTTTCTAGCCAGTAAAGGCATCAGCCACATGGGAGAATTGGATAAAGGCATTTTCAGATCTGTAATAATCTAAAAACTTGTCTCTCATACCCTCTTTCCTAGGAAGCTACTGAGGTTTTATCATTCACCAAAAAAAAGAATCTAGGAAAGCAGGACAGAGAAAGAAAAGGGATTCAGGGACCAGTTCCTTCCTCACAGAATAAGAGAAAGGGAACTTTTGGCATGATTATTGTGCTATAAACCTAAAGAGCTATTAGTTTATATTAAAGCAAGAAATAGGAGAGCCTGGGTGGCTCAGTCGGTTAAGCAACCAACTTTCAGCCCAGGTCATGGTCTTAGGATTCGTGATGCTTGAGCCCCCCGCTGGGCTCTGTGCTGACAGCTCAGAGCCTGGAGCCCACTTCAGATTCTGTGTCTGCCTTTCTCTCTCTGCCCCTCCCCTGCTCACACTCTGTCTCTCTCTCTTTCAAACATCAATAAACATTTTAAAAATTTAAGCAAGAAATAGATGTTGGTAGGAGACAGCTTATTAATTAAAATAAACAAGCAACACAAAAATGAAATGTCAGCGGATTGATAGATGATTTGAAATATTTGAACCTTTGGAAAGGTATTACCTGGCATTTGACAGATCTGTTAGAGCATTTGCAAAAATAATCAGTGGTAACTACATAAAAAGGTAAATAGTTTGAAATATAATGTAGCAGTAATTATCTTTAATATAAAACATCATATGAGAATGAAAACTTAATAAACATACACTATTGTTTCAGCAGTGAATAATATTTATTTAATATCACGGTCTTAATGTTTCCCCCCAAATTCATATGTTGAAGTCCTAATGTACAATATGATGGTATCAGAAGGTAGAGCCTTTCGGAGGCATTAGGGCTTGAGGGTGGAGCCTTCATGAATGCAACTAATGTCCTTCTAAAAGAGGTCAGAGATCCCTCACCTTTCCACCACGTAAGGACACAGTGAGAAGTTGGCAGTCTGCAACCAAAAGAGAGCCTTCACTAGATCTCAACAATGCTGACATCTTGGATCTCAAGCCTCCAGAATTGTTAGAAATGAATTCTGTCATTGTAAGCTACCCAGTGTGATATTTTGTTATAGCAGCCCAAATGGACTAAGACATAAAATAAAAATGATGTAAAGGCAGGCTCCTGCTTTATGATAGATGGGAGAAAGGAAGAGTGAGGTTGGTTAAGAGAACCATATTCTGAATTATACTCAACACTCCAAAATACCTAGAATTTTTTAAATCCCTCTGCTGAGTGTAATACTTTCATCTCCAACAATGTTCAGAGATCCTCTCCAGAAATCTGCTTGGAATTTACCCTACTATACACAGGTAGGGACAATTCAGGAGTCTGCCAGTTTCTTAAGCAGACCTCCACCAGGTCTTCTGAATTTAGAACTACATGGACTACTATTTTCAGAAGTATTTGATGTGATCAACTGCTGAGATCCGGGACGGGGGCAGAGAGTGGTCCGGAAGAAAAAACTGGGTAACTCTTCTGTGAAGGTTTCAGCTCTGTTGTGACTACTAGGTCAGATACTCTTTAGTCACCTCCTTATAAATTCTTAAAATTCTAGGGCACCTGGTGGCTCTGTCTGTTAAGCATCCAACCATAGCTCAGGTCGTGATCTCATGGTTCATGAGTTTAAGCCTCATGTCAGGCTCTGTTTTGCCAGCTTGGAGCCTGGAGCCTGCTCCAGATACTGTGTCTCCCTCTCTCTCTGCTCCTCCACTGCTCCTTCTCTCGCTCCCTTTCTCTCTCTCAAAAATAAACATTAAAAAATTTAAATATCCAAATTCTTGGAATTTTATTGCTATTATCTACAGTGTGTTCATCTATGTTCTTATAGGTCACTGTCATTTTGAACTCTGAAACAACTGTAAATAGGATATTGCCAAGAAACCTACAGGGAAGTCCTATGTGTACTTCCCTCAGCCTCCCCCAATGTTAACATTTACAATGTTAACGATAATATAGTATCAAAACCAGGATATTAACATTGGCACAAACCATAGAGCTTATTCAGAATTCATCAGTTACATATGCAGTTATTTGCATATGTGTCTATGCAGTTTATTACATATATAGGCTCGGGTAACCATCAAAGTGCAGCTGTCCCATCACCACACTCTCCTGTGTTGCCTCTTTATAGCCACCCTCATTCCCTCCCCGACTCCTAAATCCTGACCACTAATCCGCCATCCCTCTCCATATGTTATTTACAAATGTTGTATAAATGGACTCATGTAGATGTGGTATGTATCTTTTCAAGACTGACCTTTGTCTCATTCAGCATAATTTCCTTGAGGCTCATCCAAGTTGTTGCATGTATTGATAGTTCATTCCTGTTTCTCACTGAGTAGTCCTCCGTGCCATAATGGTACCCCAGTCTGTTTAACCATTCATCCACTTTCAGAACATTTGGGAAGTTCCCAGTTTTTAGCAATTATCACTAAAGCTGCCATGAATATTTGCACACCAATTCCTGTGTGGAGATGAATTTTCATTTTTCTGGGAAAAATGCCCAAGGGTTCCATTTCTGTGTCATATGGTAACTCCATTATTAGGTTTAAAGAAAACTGTCAAACTATTTTACAGAGTGGCTGTGCTATTGTACATTCACACCAGCAATATATGAGCAATTAAATTTCTCTGCATTCTTACCAGCATTTGGTGTTGTTACTGGTTGTTTTTTTAGTCTTGTGGTAAGGGTGTAGTGACATCTAATTATAGTTCTAATGTGCATTTCTCTAATTGCTCATAATGCCAAATATGTTTTTATGTGTTTGTCATCTGTATAGTCTCCTTGGTGAAATGTCTCTGTATGTCGTTTCACCAACTGGATTGCTTATGCTTGTTATTTTTTATTGAAGTATAATTAATGTACAGTGTTACATTAGTTTCAGGTGTACAACATAATGATTCAACAATATGAAACTCAATGTTCATCATGCTAAGTGTCTATTTTTTTATGTTAAATGTTGAGAGTTCCTTAAGTATTCTAGATACAAGGTCTTTGTTAGATAGGTAACTGACTCACAGATAATTTCTTCCTATCTGTAATTTGTCTTTTCACCCTTTGAGCAGAGTCTTTTGCAGAGAACAAGTTTTTAATTTTGAAGAGATCTTGTCTATGATTTTCCTTTTATAGATCACGCTTTTGTGTCAAGTCTGAGATTCTTTGCCAGTCCCAGATTTTGTAGTTCTTCCTCCTTCTGTTCTAGAAGTTTTATAGCTCTAGATACATTTTGAATTAAATTTTATATAAAGGGTGAAACATAGGTCAAGGTTATTACTTGTTTATTCTCCTAATGGATGTCCAATTATTCTCAAATTATTCACTAAAAAGGCTCTCTTTCTCTCTTCCACTGAATTGCTTCTGCTCCTTGACCAAAACTTAGTTGAGTATATATGTGTGGATCTCTTTCTGGGTTCTCCATTAACCTATGTGCCTGTCTCTCCACCACCACACTGCTGTCTTAATTACTGTGTGAATGCCTTTTTTTACATCTCCTTATTGGTTTTTTCTGGCAAGTATTCAGGAAGTAAATACATAGGTTTGATCCATTGTATGTTACTAAAAAATATTTTTTAATATCTTTGTTATTGGTAAAATTTGTTAATTTCATCACATTAAAAATAGTATAATGGAAAAATGGTTTGTTAATATTTTAGTTACCAAAACAGTATAGGATCTACATATATTTGAAAAAGAATACATGAGTGTATGACAAATGCTAAGTGGCTATAAGAATAAAGTAATGTCATATCAGAGAGGAAACAATATATTTCCTTGAAGTGAGGTGGGGGGGTAATAGAAAGACTAGGAAAAGTTAAGGGCACCTGGGTGGTTCAGTCAGTTATGCGTCCGGCTTCGGCTCAGGTCATGATCTCACAGTTTGTGGGTTCGAGCCCCGCGTCAGGCTCTGTGCTGACAGCTAGCTCAGAGCCTGGAGCCTGCTTCAGATTCTGTATCTCCCTCTCTCTCTGACCCTCTCCTGCTCGTGCCGTCTCTGTCTCTCAAAAATAAATAAAAAATTTTTAAAAAAAGGAAAAGTTAACCAGGAAGGATGACAAGGTGGGTTCTCCTCTATGTAGAGAAGGTGTGAATAAGGTAATGAGTAGTTGTTTCACAAGATTAATTTCAAAATGGAGCCTCAAAGGACTTCAGCCTCTAGTCAAGACAGACTAGACAGAACTGGGTTTACCCTCCTGTCTGAAACAACTAAAGATGAAAAATGGATGAAACAATGGCACAGAAGACATTGCACATATAACAACAAAGGAGAGTGATCCTTCAGAGTTGAGGTGAGCCCTTCACAAACAAGGTGAGCCCTACAATTGCCCCAGCTTTGTGCCTGGGGCTTAGGCAAACAGAAGAGAATGTCCAGCTAGAGCCCAGTGTCCCTCTAAAGGGAGGAGATAGAACACTGAGTCCAGAAGAGCCAAGGCAGCTAGAGTTTACAAGGCAGACTATCAGATATTTCGATAGTGAGTTGCAGGGAACAAAAACTTTGGAAATCAGCAGTTTTCCCTGAAGGGTTCAACAAATAGTGATCAGCACATAAATAGGAGTTCTGGGATAGAAAAGAACCACAAGAAAGAGACCATTCAAGACCACAAATAGCACCTCTCTTTACCCAGTAGTCAAAGTAGAAAAACCTCATAATTTAAGGGAGTGGGCTGGAGTTCTAAAAATGTCTTCCCTCACCATTAGGAAAATATTAGTCTTAGTTCTCATCCCATCTAACAAAGCTCACAAGCAATGCCCAAAGGGGTCAAATTTGCCAAATCACCATATGAAGAATAAAAGTAAAAAATATTCATTCACAATGTCCAGCAACCAATAAAAAATATAGGCATGCAAAGAAGCATGAAAATAAACAACTCATGAAGAGAAAATCAATCAACTGAACCAAAAATGAAGTGGAGTGATATAATGTTACTGCCTTATCTTGGTATTCCCCGGAGGCATTAGGAATAAGGGTACTTTTTATTGGGATAATTACACATGGAAAAGGTGAAAAAATGTAAAGTGGAAAGATAGAATTCAGTGGAAGTAAAAGGTGAAAGCCATTAAGTAGTCCCAAATATTTGGTGAGATGCTAGTTTTCCTTTTAGTGAAAAAAGATTGGGAGCAAATTTATTAAAATCTTAAAGCATATTGCAGCCCCAGGAAGCTAAGAGAGTTAAGGACACTGGCAGCCGACTTTTGAGTTATCCTCAGAAAAATAATTTAATTTTAGAATGTGGAATACTTAAGTGTGAGTAGAGAAATCGCACTAGACCTTTGTACCAAGGATGCCTGCTGTGGTGTAGGGCTTCCTGGAGGACCCAGAGACTCCATCTGGACTCTGATCAATACTGGACACAATTACATGGTACTAACAGGTGTTCAGTAACCTCTCTGCTTGTCTTCATTTAAGGCATAAGAGGTAAAATAGATAATCTTATCAAATCTACTCCCTGCCAATTGCAGGAAAGGCATTAATAGAAATCTATTGCTTTGAAACTGAGAGATGTCCAACCTCCCCATGATCCATCTCCATTGCTTGGAAATGGTGGTACTGAAACCAAGAAATGCAGCTGCTGAACCTGCTCAGCTTCCGTGGCTTGGACCTTGGTTGCGTCACTGTCCTTCCCTGCTCTTGCAGGATCCAGCAAGAGGTAGCCGTTGCTGCCTTTGCCTTGTGCTGCCATGTCTACTGACCTCTCTAGAGGACAGAGAGCCTCACCTCCCTCTCCGCAGGGCCCATACGACTAAGAATAAAACTCAACAGCCATCCCTGAGGACATTCAGAACCTGCACAGGAAAGCAACTGAAACCTAACACAAAACAAAACAAACCGCAGTAAAATCTGACTCTTGTTATCTAACCAATCCTCAGTTAAACAATTTTTTTCACTTCAAATGTTAATTTAGATTTGGGGGAAAACACAGTTTCTAGCATTTCTTTTTTTTTGAAGTTTGAGTTCCGTCCATGATGATAATAAAATTACTGTTATTTTAAAGGGCTTATTTAATTAGCAAAACTGAAGGTCGGATTCCATTGAAATACAGCTAAAAAATATTATGTCAGGCAAGGACAACAACGTTCTTCTCCTTTCTGAAATAGTCGCAGGTAGAGCTGTAAGATCTTGACCAGGCCAGATTAAGGGGTGAGCCAGCCGAGCCTCTGCCCAGGGCACCGACGTGTAGGGGCTCAGAACAATCGTGGTCCTCTGTGGGGAAGGTGTATTTATACTCTGTGTGAATGTAATATGACGATAAAAGGACTATTCTGTCAAGCTACTTGGGATGGGACAGGTGAGATCCCAAAAGGTGTCGCTAAGAAGCTAGGCAAAAAGTAAAAACAAAACTTTTATTTTGCCCAGCTTGTGTGCCATTTGGAGGCTTAGTAGACTTACACGTGGCAACGACTGGCGGCTGACTTTACTTAGTTCTCTTTCTTACAAGGAGCACAGCCTCAACTACCAGTTCTGTTGAACAAATATTTAAAGAAAATCAGCATAAGAGGGTACCTAGTGTTTATATGCTGATGTGCAATATTATTAAGCTACCACATATCCTGCCCTGAGCTTCAGGAACACAAGCTGTGTCTCTCCATCCTTGTGTGACTGAAAGATAGAAACAAGTAAGATGACATTCACACAACTAGCTCACCAGATATGAAAACCAATGAGTATACCAAACCACATTTTAGCAGAAGTAACAGTGCACGTGTTCAATGCATACCTGTCAAAAGGCTTATTCCTCCTGTCCTCACAGACTGTCTGACTTAGGAAAAGTATTAAAGTGTTAGCCTACGCATTTTAGCACACTGCCATCTATTCATGGTTGATTTGTAAGCCGAGAAAATCTTTGAGGCAGAAAGTCAGTGAAGAAGTTAGGGAAACCAGAGTCCTGTCTTCCACAGAAATCAGAGGAAAAGCAAGTTGCAAAATTAATGGATTGTCTTGGAGTCTAAGAAGGAATATGTTACACTGCAACAGAGTAGGACATATGTGTGTATTTGTTCATTCACTTAACACACAATATTGAGCAATGAAGTTTACATTCCTGTCATTGTTCTTGGTACTGGGGAAATAGCAAAGAAGAAAACAGAGTCCTGTTATTGTGGAGATTACATTCTGGAGAGGAGAAACAATAATTAACTGTATATAGTACGTCGAATAATGTTGAGTGCTATGGAGAAAGTTGAGTGGAGTGATGGGAAGGACCATGCTGAATGAGAGTGACCATTTTCATAGAAAGATCTGGAAAGGCATCTTATACTTCAAGCAGCGAAGTATAAGAAGTGAGAGAGGGAGCCACAAGTTTGTCCAGGAGAATGTTTTTTTTTGTTTGTTTGTTTTTTGTTTTTTTGTAAAAGGAGCAGCAAGTTAACGGAACTAGGGACTTTAGTGCATTTAGCCAAGAGGAAGGCAGCCACTGGGTACAAACGCCAGAGGACAAAGTGGGGAGCAGCAGGGAAAGAGTTGGAAAGGTAGCAGACAGCCCAAGTGATGGAAGTCTTATTGCTGGGACTTTGGATTTTACTCAGAAATAGGAGGCCACCGAAGGGTTCTGGCAGGAGAGTGACATGATATGACAAATGTTTTTCAGGGCTTTCTCTGCTATGTTAAGCCTACATTGTAGAAGAGTGATAGGAAAGAGGCTCAGAGGTCACTTAGGAGGCATTTCAGTCAAATAATGAGGAAAGATGAGAACCTGGGTGAGGACGGTGAGAGGCCCTGGGTGCTGGTGAAGGAGGACACCCCCCAGCTCATCGAGAACTTAGATGTGGGGGCTGGACAGGAAGTGAATGAAGCCGTAAGGAAGAAAAGAGTCCTGGCAGCAGAGAGGATATCCTATCCTTATAGAAGAAGCTTCCAAATGTGATAGTTACCTATTTATTCAAAGCCTTCCTAATAAAAAGTGTATATTTCTGAGGCAAGTTCTCCTTCAGAGAAACCCTGGAAATTATTACTTAGTGAGATATTGAGGGGTGGGGGGAGGAATTTGAAGTGAATTTACAACAACTAAATTTTTAAAAACTATTTATTTACAACTAAATTTATAGCAGCAGTTCAATGTCTACAGACCTTGAGACTGCTTTAGGGAGCCTGATTTGGTAATATACAATCATAAGTAAAGGGTTTCACTAAAGGAACACTAAGATGATATACCTATAGAAAAGAAAAATCAATTTTTTACAGATTCAGCTAAAATTCTTTTCAAAGAGATAAAAGTAAAGTAGTTTTTAGGAAGCACCATAAATTCAAAATTATTAGGAAATAAAATCTGTATCTTGACTACTTTGATGTTCAAATATATGTTTTAAAGATTTCATTTAATCCTTTATATATGATAAGAAGTAGCCATAGATATTTTTTTAAAAATGATACAGGCTGTGGAACCAGTCAAAAAAATTTATATCTTCCAAGATAAGTGACAGATCCTATGTTTTTAGAAATAACTTGCAAACAAGTCCAGTGATGCTGGAAGAAACTAAAATTACAAGAAAAATTAAAAATGAGGTCTATTTTGAAGCAAGAACATGAGCTTGGCCAGGTTAACAGAGAAAAACATTATAGCCAGTTGAAGGCTGAGTTGACAATTCTTTCTTTTGCCAGGAAAAAGATGTTAGTAGAGATCACCAATATCAACCTTAACTAAAATAAGCCAGGAGACAGAGAAGAAAGGTTTGCAAAGGGTACCTGTTTCCTCTTGGCCATAAATTAATTTGGAGAAGGAAAATGAATGGCAAAAACTAGGCAGGTGATGACTCGGGGAGAAAGTTCAAGACTAAATGCACACGGTAGATAGGATGAATGCTTAAATCCCAACAGGAAGAGAGGCAGGTGTCTCAACTCTTTCATCTACCCAATTATTGTTAGAACTTGAAATTCAAAAGAATTCACGAGGGGCAGATTTAATAGATGTTAATATGTTTCTATGATTTGTTAGACAAAGGAGTATCAGTGAAACAAGTAATAAATTAATCTAAGTGATGTTCAACCATCAATGACCATTATGTGTTATGCATGTTACACATTATCACATTGTTTTTAAGCAATGTGTTACACTTTGTTTCACCGTCAAGTTAGCAGAGACTCAAAGGAAATCCAAGTGTCTGCCTGCATTTACAAGGGGAATAAATGCCCGACCTGGTGTTTGAGCACCATGCTATTTCCTTTCATAGCATGTAGTGCTTTTTGCTTCAACAGGCAACTTTACTGTTTAAAAATGTTTCTATTGCTTATTTATTTTTGAGAGAATGAGACAGAGCACAAGCAGGGGAGGGGCAGAGAGAGGGAGACAGAGAATCCAAAGCAGGCTCCAGGCTCCGAGCTATCTGCACAGAGCCCAATGCAGGGCTCAGACTTATGAACCAAGAGAGATCATGACCTGAGCTGAACGGAGGAGCCACCCAGGTGCCCCCAGACTACCTTTTAATACTAGGATCGATGACTCTCTTCAGACCAACAACTTTTAAAAAAAAATTTTTGTTTTTAATGTTTTATTTATTTTGGATACAGACAGAGACAGGGCATGAGAGGGGGAGGGGCAGAGAGAGAAGGAGACACAGAACTGGAAGCAGGTTCCAGGCTCTGAGCTGTCAGCACAGAGCCCGACGCGGGGCTCGAACCCACGAGCGTGAGCTCTGACCTGAGCCGAAGTCGGAGGCTCAACCGACTGAGCCACCCAGGCGCCCCAGGACCAACAACTTTTAAAAAGGAATCAAATTAAGACTTCTTGGCTGAATTTCTGGTTTCACTCTCTATTTTCTCATCTTCTTTCTCTCTCCATAGTTTTATTTGATCCAATTAAAAAAATACTATTTGTAGTAATGAAATATAACCAATAGAATAAGAGTAAAATGATGGATCAGAGTAATAAGAGAAGCAAGATGTATAAAATGATTAAATGACAACCTAGGATAAAGAAAATATATAGTTAAGTACAAAAGTAGGCACAGAGCTTCCTAGTAAACACAGTTAAAAGGGAAGTGCACTATAGTACATGTCTAATTAATTAACTATTGAAAAGCTTAATGCAAGATCACTAAGTTTCCGTTCTCTAGGAAGAATTTGAAAAATGAAGAAAATGTTCATGTTATGATAATAAACAATCAAATAAGTATGCAATGCTGATACACCAAAAAAAATATAATGCTTTCTTTGGGATGCTATTTATTAAAAAAAAATAGGAACACAGGTTTGCAGATAAGCTCACCAGGAGATGCTTTCCTTCTCAATATGTAACTTGTCAACATAAGGAAACTGTCAGGTATTAAATCACTAACCCTGTGTAGAATGCCTTCTGAGAATTGCTGGAACATGTTCTAAAATTTAAGGCTTAGGTTTTAAAAGTAATAATCCTTTCAGTGAGCCTCACCTCCTAGCTCCTTACACTTCAAGTATAATGGACTTGGACATAGAAATCATAGATTTAAACATTTTCCCCCACATGCATACCTTAAAGCCATTTTCCTACAAAGTTTCCTTGCTCTGTTTTTCTCTCAAAGTAAATAAGCAGCTACAACTAAATTCTAGTCATCAATAGTTGTAAACACATTGAGTCAAATTTGGCAACAATTAGTAAGTCTTCCGAAAAGAAAAATAAATGCATTTATACATAGTTCTATCGTATTATTTCATTTGAGCCAATGTAGGACAAAGACCAAGCATCTGTCCGTGTCAAGAGGTTATGGCTGAGACCTGAGTTTTGTGTTCTGACTAGAAGTGGAAGAAATCACATTATGCCTCTTATGCAAAATCCCAACATATGTGGGACTGCTGGTGGCACAGACTTGGGCACTTTTCATCAAACTGGTCTCATTCCTTGAAGTCGTTTGTTATCTGTTGACACTGTGGCCTACAGTAACTGCAGACTGCGAAGAGATTTGCAGCCAAAGTAAAACCCACACATTTGAGGCTTTCTGCCAGTTCCTTTGAATGCAAAAGTTGAATTTTGCATTGTTCCACAGGAAAAGCAAGATTAGTTACAGTTAGCAGCTTTTTCCTGCAATGACTAGCCCAGTGAATAACTTATTTCTCAGACTGCAGTACTGTGCTCCTCTAGTAAAAGCAGACACGGGCCTGTCATTGTGAATACTTACGTGGGCTCTCCTCGGGACAGGAACATATTTCTTCCATGTTGTTTAATTTCATCTCAGTGAAATAACTTCTTATAGAAATTACACATCTATTCACAGATCTTTGAGAAAAATGCTACCCAAACACACTATGAGGAAGAAAGAGTATTCTGGTGAAGAGACAAAATAATTTTGCTTAAGAAAAATGAAGTTTTAAATATGTGTCAGCGTTATAGTCTAAGTGGTCATGGTCTTGAAATAACACCATTTATTAACCACCCACCAGAAGGGGGAGGAAGGTATGATTCAACTGGGCTGTTTAAAACTCAGAAGGTTTATTAGGACTAATAAATCTGGCCTCTAAATTGATGCATATAAGCTAATTAAGAAGTATGTGTAAAAATGGCATCACTCACAGGACTGGGCACTATTTTACCCTAAAAGCTTTAAGATACTGAAAGATAAAATGGGAATATATAAGCAAGGGACTAGTCCACGTCAGACATAGAATAGGTAACCCGAGAGGGAGAAAATACAATACTTGAAACTCTGTCCCTGGTTCTGTTTTTGTGGAATCCAATCTCGGCATTCCTATTTTTAGCTTAGAGAGTCCTCTGTTCTCTTCTAAATAATGTTTCAAAAAGGCAGTTCAACCCTGTGTTCTGAAAATGTAACATAGTTCTTGGCTTGTTTCTGAACAAGGTAAAGGTTACGTAAATGCTATTTTCTTTTATTTTGTAACCATATTCATCCATCTTTTCCTTTAAGTCTTCGTTTTACTGCAAATTGAGAACTCACATGGGCATTAAGTCCTTTTGGGGGAACAAGTTGATAAATAGGTAACATTAAAGATACCAACTTACCAACAATAAATCTCTCTTTGCACCTTGATATAACTGGAAATTTAATCTTTCTCTGTAGACAGATATTTGGTTGCTTAAAACTTTCATTTAATTTATCATTTTATTAAAAAATAGAAGTTTCTAGAATATATTTTAAGAGATTTTTTTACTGAAGTACAGTTGATATGAGAAAATTTTAAGAACAAAAATGATTTTAGGCTCCTTCCCTTTATGTTATTATTTGTAGTGTGGATAACCTTATGCCCAGCAATTCTATTTTAGAATATTTTATGGAAATTATTTTCAAAGTATATGAAAATTCATCTATAAAATGTTCACTGCAGCATTGTTTATATGATGGAAAGTTTTCCAAGATATATTTTCTAGTGAACAAATCAGGACACAGAACATTGCCACAGAAACTGTGAACCAAACTGTATGAAATAAGAATCCACGCTATATAATTAAATACTTGCACACCCCTACCACACATAAACATTCGTGTGTTTCCCAGTGGAAAGGGTTAGGTGAAATTCACAATGATATGTTAAAATTAGTTATCTTTGATTAGCAGAATGGGACTTGGAGTCTGGTAAAAGGAAATTTTGCTATTTCCTTTACATGCTTATATACTGCTTGAATGCTTTTTTTTTTTTTTTTACAAAGAGAATATTCATATGTATTATTTAAAAAGACTACAGAGCTATGGGAAAAATGAAAATTACCTTAAAAAAATAAACCATATATCATTATCCATCTCAAATAGTGCTACCCCTGAAAGCCTTTCTCTCCTTCCTCTGCATTCTTCTGTATTTGAATATATATTATTCTTACAGTACTAATTCAATTCAATAATATTTATTAAACTTCTACTGAGATTCGGTTGTGAAAAATATATTATCTCTATCTTCAAGGAATCCACAACTAAGAAAAGCTAAGAAATGCCTTAACAATAAGGCAATGACCAGATGGCTAATACATGGCGAGTATGAACAACATACACTAGACCTTGTGGGAAGCAGAATTCCAAGAAAGTCCCCAAGACTCGCAGCTGGTTTGTATTGACTTTGGCCTTTGGAAAACACGGGCAGGAGATGGGAGACCGAGAGAAAAAGTGCAGGAATTTCTCCCCCATTTCATTTCTGCTGTGTTACCCTGCTATTGGGCACATCCTATGTGCTAGAAATATCCTAAGCATATTACAGTTTTTACCTAATCTGAGATAAACAAACAAACAAAACCCTGCCTTTTAAGTAGAAATTATTATTATCTCCACTTTAAAAACATGATATAGACAAGTTGCTATGGGTCACAAGAAGAAAAACAATGAAGCCAGACTTCTAATGCAGGTAAATGACTCCAGAGCCCCAACCCTAATCACTATCATATACTATAACTGTCTTGGAAAACCAGAATGTATCACTTCAGGGAGGAAACAACAAATTTTACTCTTGAGTATATGCATTAGGGTTTCTGAAAAATAAGAAATGGCCCCACATTAATCATTGATTTTTCCCAACACTTGATTATTTTTTATCTTTGTCATGGAAAGAAAGAGCTGATTTTATTAGGTATCTTTTATAATTTTACCTACTGTTGCAATACAACATAAAAATTGGATCATTGCTCTATTTGCCTCTTTTTTCACTTTATACCTCCTTCAAGGGGGTATATCTGTGTCCTAACATCTAACATGGTACTGAAAAGTAGTCTGTAGTCTGTGGTGAATTATCTAACTAAAATTCTCCTTGATCTAGATCTGTCTTATAGATTCATCAAACATGTGTTGCCTTCTCTAATATATTGCCATTATGACTTAGAAGTTTCTAATTTAAAATAAAAATAAAACAGTAATGGTAACGTGGTACTTGGTTACATTCAAGTTCTCTAAGATTTACAGATAACTTACAGCAAGATTACACATGGTATCTTCCTTTTAATTGATGTTATTTTATAATTTGTGTTATCATTGATGTTAATTTTTAAAACAGTGTTTTAATAATTCAAATTTGAATACATCTTTGAAAATATATCCAAATGTGGTTTGGATGTATTTCAAAAGTCCATTAAGTTATCCACAAATGCCAAAAGTTTGAATTACCTTCCTATGAGTCAATAAGTGTTTTTTTTAAATCCTTTTCCATAAGTAAGCTCTAGTTTTCACATTGTCCAAAAGTTCCTTCTCATGATATTAAAACTAACAATTATTTATTTAATTTAGGAACCTACTTTGTACCATCCAGCATGCAGATGATGACTACCAGGTCAGAAAATCTCTAGTCTACTGGAAGTTAGAAACTGGACATATTATTTGAGTATAGTTGAGGTGATATGAACAGATGGAAAGCGTAAGCATGCTCTGGGAAGCTATAGGATGAATATCTAAGGAAAGAAAATTGATACATGCACTGAACCTTGAAGGAAAAAAGAGTTTTTATAGGAAAAGAAAGAAGCTTGTGTTTCAGGCAAAGTAACCATCTATGTGGAGCCAGTGTTGAGTGAGGGCATGTGATCCTCTGTGTAACAGCACGAATTCCTTATGACTAGACTATGGATCATAAGGTGAGATGTGGCAAGTAAAGTGGATAGACAGACTTCAGTTAGGATGGTAAAAACCCTGTGTGAAGCAGTTGGCTGTTTGTACTGGAAGCACCTGGGAAACTTTAGTAAATATTAGGCAGAACAACATAATTATATATATTATGTTATATAATTATAACAAAGAACTCTCTTATAACAGGATTCTTAATCTGACAACCTGCACATCCCTTCATGATTAAAGACTAGAAATAGAAGAAAATTTCCTCAACCTTCTAAAGGGCACCTTAGAAAACATTACATGTAATGGTGAAAGATGCAAAGCTTTCCCCCTCAGATCAGAAACAGAACAGGGGATGTTCACTTTCATCATTTTTATTCAACACAGTACTGGAGGTTCTGGCCAGGGCAATTAGGTAAGAAGAAAAAATAAGAGATATCCAGAATGGAAAGAAAGAAGTAAAACTTCTTTTTTTAGTTGCAGAAAACATGATCTCCTATGAAAATATACTAAGCATCATCAACAGCAGCCTGCTATTGGAGATAATAAATGAGTTCACCATGGTTGCAGGATATAAGATCAATATACAAAAATCAGTTATATTTTTATTATTAGTAATGACTAATCTAAAAGTGAAATTAAGGAAATCACTTATAATAGCATCAAAATGTTAAAATACTTAGGAATATATTTCACAAAATAATATATTTAATAAACACCATATGTGTGTGCTAAAAAAACTATATAACATCATTAAAAGAAATAAAAGAAGCCCTCTATAAATAGAAAGCTCTCTCGTGTTTTTAGACTGGAAGACTTAATATTGTTAACATGGCAATAATCTACAATCTGATCCAACAATTCAATGTAACTCCTATCAAAATCTCAGCCTCAATTTTTGCAGAAACTGATGATCCTTCCTAAAAGTCACATGAAAGTACAAAGGACTCGGAATAATGATATCAGAATAACAATCTTGAAAATAAAAACCCAACAAATTTATAGGACTCACACTTTCCAAATTCAAAACTTTCTACAAAGTTACAGTAATCAAGACTGTAGTACTAGCATAATGACAGGCACTGAGATCAATGGAATAGAATTAGAACCAGAAATGAACCCACTGTTTATCGGGAATTGATTTTTGATAAAAGTGCCAAAACAATGAAAAGGAAAAAAACATAGTCTTCAATAGATACTGTGGGAACAATTTGATATCTATATGCCGAAGAATGAAACTGTACTCCTAACCCTATATACAAAAATTAACTCAAAATGGATCAAAAACCTAAATGTATGAGCTACTATTATTAAGCTATTAGAAGAAAATAAGAGAGTAAACTTTTATGACCTCGGACTTGGCCATGGTTTCTTTACTAAGACATTTTAAATAAAATCAATAAAATAATAATATTAACTGAACATCATTAAAGTTTAAAATTATGTGCTTCAAACAATACTATTAAGAAAGTGAAGGGGCGCCTGGGTGGCTCAGTTGGTTAAGCATCCGACTTTGGCTCTGGTCATGATCTTGCAGTTCATGGGTTTCATGCCCCGTGTCGGGTTGTGTGCTGACAGCTCAGAGCCTGGAGCCTGTCTTCAGATTTTGTGTCTCCCTCTCTTTTTGACCCTCTCCTGCTCACACTTTCTCTCTCTCTCAAAAATAAATAAAACATTAGAAAAACTAACAGAAAAGAAAGTGAAAAGACTACTCACAGAATAGGAGAAAATGGTTGCAAATCATATGTGTGGCAATGATCTATTATCTAAAATATATAATCAATGCTTACAACTCAATAAAAAGACAAACAATACAATAAAAAATAAACAGATAATTTGAATAGCCATTGCTCGAAAGAAGACATGCAAATGGTCTATAAAGACAAGAAAAGATGCTCACCATCTTTAGTCATTAGGCAAATGTAAATCAAAACCATAATGGGATATTACTTCACCCACCCGGATAACTATGATCAAAAAGATGGACACTACCAAGTGTTGGTGATGATGAGCGAAACTGGAACCCTCATATTTGGTATTGGGAAAGTAAAATGGTAGAGCTGCTTTTGAAAACAGTTAAGCAGTTCCTCAAATGGTTAAACATAGAATGACCATATGTATTTGCAATTCCACACTCAAATACATATCCAAGAGAATTAAAAACATATGTTTTCATAAACACTTAAACACAAATGTTCATAGCATATTCACAGTAGGCAAAATAAAAAAAGGAAACTCAGATGGCCATACCTGCTGAATATATAAACAAAATGTGGTATATTGATACATAGGGATATTGTTCAGCCCTATAAAGGAATGATTTACTGATATATGCTGCAACGTGAATGAACTTTGAAAACACTATGCTAAGTGAAAGAAGCCAGACATGAAACATTACATATTGTGTAATTGGATTTATATGAAATATCCAGAATAGCAAGAATCCAGAAAAATATCAAATAGATGTTGACTGCCAAGAACGATGGGGCTAAGAGAATAAGGAGTGACTGCCAGCGGGTTCAGGACTTCTTTTCTCCGTGGAAGGAAAATGAATTGTTAGTGGCAATTGTTGTACAATCTTGTAAAAATATCAAAAGTCACTGAATTATATACTTAAAAATTCTTTTTTTTAATGTTTTTTATTTTTGAGAGATAGAGAGAGACAGTGCAAGCAGGGGAGGGTCAGAGAGAGAGGGAGACACAGAATCGGAAGCAGGCTCCAGGCTCTGAGCTAGCTGTCAGCACAGAGCCCAACGCGGGGCTTGAACCCACAATCGTGAGATCATGACCTGAGCCGAAGCAAACGCTCAACCAACTGAGCAACCCAGGCCCCCCTGAATTATATACTTTAAAGGGGTTAATTTTATGGTCATAGAATTACATCCTAAATAAAAATCACATGCTACATAAATTCCACAGGAATAAGATTCATTGTAAATGAATGATTTAAAGTACATGTTGATGTGTAGTTAAGTGTGCAGTAAATATTTGGTGAAAAATGTATAATATAATGGATTAATAGAAATTATTGGAATTTCTATTAGAAATTATAATACGCTATGTATAATTAAGAATTTAACCATCAAAAATAAACTATAAGATCAGAAAGCAGAATTTTTTTTGAGAATAACAATCATTATAGAAGCTTTACCCAGTTTTCTTGTGAAAAAGTATCAATTTTTTCCAAGCAACTCATGTAGAATTACAAAGTAATATATAAATATAGTGTTGTCAGCATTACTTGATAAGTGTTATTCAGAAAGGACATTGAGAATGCTCATTAGGGTTCTGTTTAGGAATTATGAGTTTGCAAAGGTTTTAGGTTAACATGGACTCTTAGGAGACATTAATCAACTCTGACTTGTAATAAAAGACTGTAATCATGCTAATCCCAGAATTTTTGCCCAGCACATTCTGTACCTAAAATTGATGAAAAGACTTTTGTTGTTCACCTTTCACTTAGGAGACATATTTTAAAGTTCCTCTGAATTCATTTGGCTAAAGATAGTAATCAATTTTGTCTTCATTTAAGATGAATATAACAGAAAACGGAAGTTTAGTGAAGCTGCTCTTTAAATATTTTATTCCTAACCTCTTTTAGTTCCTTTAAAAATGATCTTATCTCAGGTATACATACACATACATATATATGCACATATTTATGAATTATCAAATATGTTATTATTTATGTTCAGGCAATTAAAAGGTAAATCATACCAACTATCACGTATTTCAAAGAGGAAAGAGAAAAAATTTTAACTACAAATTGCATGTTACAGCTAAAAACAAAAGACACATTTTTAGGCTGTAATGCTGTTAGCTTAGAGAACATTGTTATGTTGAAACTGACAATTGTCTTAAGCAGTAAATATATGTCCTAATTAAGCTTAATATTCTTAGTGGTAAAAGATGCATTTTCTTGTATACAATAAACAATACTGAGGTGCTCTAATCCTACTTCATAATTAATTTAGTATCTGGGGCGCCTTGATGGCTCAGTGGGTTAAGCATCCGACTTCGGCTCAGGTCATGATCTCATGGTTCATGAGTTCAAGTCCAGCATCAGGCTCTGTGCTGACCACTAGCTCAGAACCTGGAGCCTGTCTTCAGATTCTGTGACTCCTTCTCTCTCTGATCCTCCCCTGCTCATTCTGTCTCTCTCTCTCTCAAAAATAAAGAAAAACATTTAAAAATTTTTTAAATTAGTATCAATGTCTTTGCTTCATAAAAAAAACATGAGAACAAGTAAATGCACTTACTCTAACCTGACTGGGTGCATTTGCAGAATGTTTTTATAATTCATACACCGCATGCGCCATATTTGTCTGCCAGATTTACATGTGTCTCCAACTTATTTTGCAGCTCTTATTGACAACATTCACTCCCTCTGTTGGAATGCTGCTTTTGCTAGATGACATCCTCAAGATTCAGGGATCAAAACCATTTGACTTGCACAATAAACATTTTTTCATACATACTGCGCTTCCCTAAAGAAACAGAATATACTGGTGCTGCCAAAAAAGAGCTGTAGAACCCTATACACAAACCTAATTGGAAAAACAAAGTGGCCACTTAAATAGCTGTAGATGTCCCTTGTCACACTATCCTGTTTTTCAGATCTGTGAACTGAGGTGCAGGGAGGCGTGCCCAAGACCACAGATGGTGCTCGGGTTCCTGACATCTAGCCCTTGCCCATTCTACTGTCATTTCCGTAACAACTCCTAAACATAATGAAGAAAGTATTGCAAAGTGTCCCTTCTTTTTCCTTGATGGTATGCATGCTGTTTTAATCAACTTTATGGCAACACAAACATAATTCTCATGAAAGAGGTACTTTTCTCACAGCCATAGTAACTTACATAAGAAAACTGTTCCCATCTCTGCACAAACACTTCTGGACTCTGGCATCAAGCAAGCTTTATAGTCACATAATTGCCATCTCAATGTGGTCACAGCTTTGACCTCTGCTTTTCTTACTTATAATAGCATACAGACATTCTCTATTGCTAAACATATTTCATATTTCTCATTCTCAAAAGCTGCCTAATAGTTTATTCTTTTGATACACCGTAAGTTTTTATATTTCTATAGATGGACATTTAAGTTGCCTACATTTTCCTATCTTTCTTTTAGTGTTACAATGAATACATTTTAAACTTTTTCCCTCCAAATCTTATATTATTGTCTTGGGTTCTATACCCAGATATGAGATTAACCTAATGAATAATATCTATCACTTAATTGTTCTTGATTCCCATTATCATATTGCTCCCCAATGGCTCTACCATTTAAAATGCTGCTACACAATGCTTTCAACAATAGCCAAATTATGGAAAGAGTGTAAAAGTCCATCAAGTGATGAATGTGTAAAGAAAATGTGGCTTATATATGAAATATATACAATGGAATACTACTTGGCGATGAGAGAGAATGAAACCCTGCTTTTTGCAGCAACATGGAGGGAACTGGAAGGTATTATGCTATGTGAAATAAGTCAGTCAGAGAAAGACAGATATTATATGTTTTCCTTCATATGTGGAACTTGAGAAACTTAACAGAAGACAATGGGGGAAGGGAAGGAGAAAAATAGTTACGAACAGAGAGGGAGGGAGGCAAACCATAAAAGACTCAAATACAGAGAACAAACCAAGGGTTGATGAGGCAAACCATAAGAGACTCTTCTATACAGAAAACAAACTGAGGGCTGTGGAGAGGGAAAAATGGGTGATGAGCATCGAGGAGGTCACCAGTTGAGATGAACACTGAATGTTGTATGTTAGCAATGAATCATAAGAATCTACCCCCAAAACCAAAAGCACACTGTACACACTATATGTTAGCCAGTTTGACAATAAATTATATTAAAAAACAATAAAATAAAATAAAATAATAAGCTGCTACAAATACATAAGGATATCTTTCATTGCACTCTCACCAATGATGGGTATTACTGTTAAAACTTCTTTTGAACAGTCCAAACACTGAACTTTCTATTAATACAGTAATATAAACTAGACAGCTACCTGCAAAAGAATAAAAGTCAACCAATTTCATACACCATACACAAAACTAAACTCAAAATGGGTTAAACACCTAAATGTAAGACCCCAAGTCATGAAATTCCTAAAATAAAATGTAGGTAATAATCTCTTAGACCTTAGCCTTAGCAACATTTTTCTGAATATGTCTCCTCTGTCAGGAGAAACAAAAGCAAAAACAAATTACTGGGACTATATTAAAGTAAAAAGTTTTTGCATAGTGACCCATCAACAAAATGAAAAGACAACATACCATATGGGAGAAGATATTTTTGATAATGAGTTAATATTCAAAATATATATGGAACTTATACAACTCAAGACCAAAAGACCCCAAATAATCCAAATAAAAAAAATGGACTTAGGACCTGAATAGACATTTTTCCAAAGAAGACATAATAGATGGCTAATAGACATGTGAAAAAATTCTAAACATCACTAAATCAAAACCACAATGGAATATCACCTACAGTAGTCAAATGGGTAGCATCAAAAAGGCAAGAAATAAAATATTGTCAGGGGATGCCCAGATGGTTCAGTCAGTTAAGCTTCTGACTCTTGATTGTAGCTCAGTTCATGATCTCAGAGTTTGTGGGATCGAGCCCCATGTAAAGCTGTGTGCTAAGAATGTGGAACCTGCCTGGGATTCTTTCTCTCTCCTTCTCTCTCTTTCAAGATAAACGAAATCTTTTTTTTTTTTTTTAAGTGTTGTTAAGGATGTAGAGAAAAAGTTAACATTCAGGTACTGTTGGTGGGAATGTAAATTGGTGCCTCTATGGAAACAGTATGGAGTTTCCTCAAAAAATTAAAAATAGAAATACCATATGATCCAGTAGTGCCACTGTTGGGTATTTACCCAAAGACAACATAAATACTAGTTTGAAAAGATATACATTGCAGCATTATTTATAATTGCCAAAATATGGAAGCAACCTAAGTGTCCATCAATAGATAAAAGGGTAAAAAAGATATGGTACACATACATAAAAACTGGAATATTACTCAGCCATAGAAAATGAGATTTTGCCCTTTATGAAAACATGGATGGATCTAGAAGGTATTATCGTAAGTAAAATGTGAGAGAAAGACAGATACTCTATGATTTCACTTATAGGTGAATTCTAAAAAGTAAAAACCCAACAAAAATAGAAACAAACTCATAAACAGAGGACAAACTGAGGGTTGTCAGAGGGGAGGAATGTAAAGGGATGAATGAAATAGAGGGAATATGGTAATTATACTTAACTGTAGTGAGCATCTTATAATGTATACAATTGTCAAATTACTATGTATTTACAACTGAAACTAATAGAACATTGTATGTCAACTATATTTCAATAAAAAATAAATAATGCTCTCCAGTTAAGCAAGTGAAAACAAATGAATACACAAATAAAAAGAAAACATTTTTTAAAGTTTGAAGACTGGTTTGAAGGCTGAATAAGAAAAAATCTAATATCTTTATTTACATTACATTTTAGTTACTTGTTGAAATAATAAGATATATTAATCTTTTTAAAAGAGTGATGAAAATAAAAATCTTTTAGAAAATAAATTCCTTTTTATTATTTATTTATATTTTAATTTTTGATAGAGCACACACATGCAAGGGAAGGGCAAAGGGAAAGAGAAAAACAATCCCAAGCAGACTCCATGCTTAGGGTGGAGCCTGAGGCGAGGCTCACTTCCACAATCCAGGACCTTGGGATCATGATCTGAGCCAAAATCAAGAGTTGGATGCTTGGGCTTCCTGGGTGGCTCAGTTGGTTAAGCGTCCAACTTAACTCTGGTTATGAGCTCTGGTCATGATCTCACGGTTTATGGGTTCGAGCCCCGCATCAGGCTCTGTGCTGACAGCTAGCTCAGAGCCTGGAGCCTGTCTTCAGATTCTGTATCTCCCTCCCTCTATGAGCCTCCTCTGCTCACGCTGTCTCTTTCTGTCTCTCAAAAATAAGTAAAATAACATTAAAAAAAAAAAAAGAAGTTGTATGCTCAAATGACTGAGCCACCCAGACACCCCACCAAATTCCTTCTCACTGGAGATCAATAATAATTTGGAGTCCAAAAAGAAAACCTTTTTAAAGATAGTTCAAGTACTATATTTTATATTTATTTTGTTTTTCATATTTGCTAAATTATTAAGTATAGAAAATTGGTATTAAATAGTAAAATAAATATTAAATACAAAAAAGTATTTTGTAATATTGCATGTAAATAATATATTTTGTAATTATTATTATTGAATATACAAAAATAGTCTTTTTTCTATTTTTATGTATTTACAGATACATTTTATCTTCAATAGCAACTGCCTTTTTCCTTTTATATTTATATATATTTATATTTCTATTTATATTGATATTATATTTATTTTATCATTATGTTCACTTTTCTTTAAAATTTCATTCACTATTAACTCAAACAACTGTTAAATGATTAGTGTGTATAACTGGCCCTATGCTAAGCTTTGGTACTTTACAACCCCTCTGTCAAAGAGTGCACTGTCTGGAGGAACGTTGGACAAGGCAAATATAAATTACCAGTGGGCAAGGGTATGCAAAAGATCTCCTTTGCTCCTTTTTAATTTCCATGTTGGACGAGTGAAGTCACACATGTACTAGAGAGGAAAGCTTCAGTTAGGCAGCCCTTTGCTGTTCTTAGGGGTCTTATCTTCCTAATGTAGACTAAGTCCCTTGTGAGTCAGAGAAAACCTGAAGTCTGTGTTCAGGCTCAGCCAGGGGAAGGTGAAGAGGCTTTGATACACTGGATCACATTCATGGATCCCCAAACGGACTCAGCCTCCTCAATGAAATCCTCTGGGATAGCATGGAACTGACAGCTTTTTAATGCAATCAACAGACCCATCCTCTTTTCTTACTGCATTCTTCCTGTTGTCAAGATGGCTATTCACAGGCAATTCTTTTTTTTATATTTATTTATCTTTGAGAGGGAGAGAGAGACAAAGACAGAATATGAGCCAGGGAGAGGCAGAAAGGAGGAGACACAGCAGGATCCAGACTCTGAACTGTTAGCAGAGCCTGACACGGGGCTGGAGCCTATGCATGGTCCACGAGATCATGACCTGTGCTGAAGTCAAATGCTTAACTGACTGAACTACCCAGGTGCCCTTCACAGCCAACTCTGGTCTACATATGATGCCAGCCATGTAAGTAAATGACCACATACTTCATGTTAAAAATGTAACGGATGTGGAAGTGTTTTGAACCCTGAGATGCATCATATGCACTTTGGTTTTTATTTCTGTCTTTATGAGTTATTTTTCTTAAAATATATGTATTTAGTTTGAGAGAGAGAGAGAAAGAGTGATAGAAAATCCAAAGCAGGTGCCATGCTGTCAGCGCAGAGCCTGATGAGGGGTTCAGGCTCACGAAACATGATGCTTTAACTGAAGATCCATGAGATCAGTGTGGCTCTGAACTCATGAATCGTGGGATCATGACATGAGCCAAAGTCAGACACCTAATCGACTGAGCCACTCCAGCGCTCTCTGAGTAATTTCTACGCTAGAGCAAGAGTTGAATTCGGCCACTTCCACATTCTCTTTTGTCACAGGCCAGGACAAGGCAACCAGATGAATAGCAGCTTAGACTGCAGCTAATAGAAATCAAGTGTCTCCACCCTGTCTGGAAAGAGGTTAATTTGATGTGACAGTGTATCTGCTTCCATTTATTTTTTTAATAAACAAAGTAAAATAACTGGAAACTGAAACCTGTTTACAGTATGATCAAGTGTTTGGAAGACTTGAATCCTACCTGGTGGCATGGTCTTCTGTCACAGGAGAGCAAAGAGTAGATATTTCCTGAGGGACATGGTCTAAACTAAAATTTATTTCCTAAATTTGGATAATGAGAGAAAGTTCTTAGAAAGCAGGATGGAACAAAGTATTAAACGTCAATCTCAAAAAAAAAGTCAAGAAATGCAGTAACTATTGTATTTAGTAAGTTTTAAGAAATAAATAAAATGATGTAAAAAATTATTTAAAATCCATAATGCATACAGTTCAAAATTGGAAACACATGTGAAGTGTAATAATGAGAATAAATTGTACCCTCTAACCTCATTATTTTATGGTCCTTTATATTTTAAATAGTCTCTGAAGTGGATATTCTTACAAGCAGATGGGTAAAATACCTTTAATATTAGACTTCTGATAACTCTTATTTTTTAGGAAAAACTTAAAATAACATTAAAAAGTACTTTGCAAAGATAAAGTTATCTAGAGGACAGTATTTACGGATGCACTTGAACATTATTTTTGCATTGGAGAAATATAGATTGTGATTAGTAATCAAGGCAAGGCAAAGTTGTCAGTTTTGCATTGGTAGCCCTATCCCTGGCCCATTAGCTAGATTTACACTGGAAGTAGGGGTGCCTAGGTGGCTCAGTTTGTAAGTGTCCCAGTTCAGCTCATGTCATGACCTTGTAGTTCGTGAGTTAGAGTCCAGCATCGTCTGTAGTTTGTGAGTTAGAGTCCAGCATCTGGACTGATGGCTCCGAGCCTGGAGCTTGCTTCACATTCTGTGTCCCTTTTCTCTCTGCCCCTTTCCCCACTCTCAAAAATAATAAATAAATGTTAAAAAAAATTACAGTGGAAATAGACCACTCCACATATCTAGTCACCAATCACCTCTCTCTCTTTCTCTCTCTCCATATATGTAAATATATATATATATACATATATATATGTGTATATATATATATACTTTACAAAAGGAATATTCCTCTTTATGCAGGTCTGCAAACAAAACCTCAGGTGTTGGGAATAATATGAAAATGTTAACACAGACTTCCTTTGAGCTCTGATTTCATGAGGAGGACTTGGGCTGGCCAGTGCGTTGTGAGAATGGGCTGAATCCCAGGAGCAGACCTCATCAGTCCCCTTATCCTCAACCTTACTTAAAGAATGGTTTATACAGTAACATGAGCCCCAAGAAATCTGTTCTCCTCCAGCTGGAACAGTCACGCTGGGCTGATCTATTTAATAATTACTGGCTAAATATTTACAAGGAGTCGCTTTTGTTTTAAAGCACAGTCAAGATATTTAGAAACTATGATGAGTTTATTACCAGCAGTGAACAAACTGAGATTCTTGACTTTAGGGAAAGAGAACCATATTTGGTGTAACGTTTTTATTCATATTGATATAATATTAGAGCAGAAGTCCTGATGGGTGTGAAATACTGAGTTCTTCTCAACCAAAGCTAACCAGAAAGTCAAGGATTGTTTTCTTCATTAATGTAATGCTTCAACTACTAGCAGTTCTAATGTGCTGAATGTTCTAAAACTCGAACTAATTAATCAGCATGGACAAATAGCCTTGTGGGATTACCACCTAGTTTTTTCATCAGATTTCATGAGAATGTACTTTTGTTCTGTTCAATCCTGTAGGAATAAAGGGAAAACTATCGAATGATGATCAGCTTTTTGGAATGGGCTTTACAGAAAGCAGCACACACTGAAGAGAATATAGAGCATAAAGCATTTGAATTATTTCAAAATAACCCACCACACATCAGCCAAATAGTAGTGTTTGTTTTAGCACAATTCCAGACCCTGCAGAGATGGGGCCCACTCTGGGGGTGCCTCACTGCCTTCTCTGCACTGCCACCACGTCTGCCTGTGTGGACCTCCGTGCCCTTCTCCCCTTGGCTTTAGGTAGCCTTATGGGCCATGCACCTCTCTCTCTAACTTCTCTCTTCTCTATCCACCCCCCACCAAATAGTTAAGTCAGTCTTCCAAGTTCACATCCTGTCTGTGTGTGTGAGTGTATATAAATAAAACCTACATACAGAAGTCCACACAACTGGATAGCTAGTGATGTGTTGTTTGTACTCTCTTCATACTATCTCTTGAGGGACACAAGTTCTTTATTTCCATGTGCTCTACTTTGTAATCTTTTCCTTTCGTGTTTGTCAGGTGTGTTTTATTTCATCCAGTTTTTCTTATCCAAGGCGATGAAGGTATTATCTTATATTACTTTCTGGACCCCTGACTGTTTTTCCTTTTGCAAACTGTTTTTGTCTTTCACAATTCCCCTAGAGTTATTTTTGTATCTGTGTCTATATATTTGGTGTGAGGTAGAATTCTACATTACAGAGAGAACAGCCAGCACAAAGACAGAGATTTCAGGAATCTGAGTGCGACAAGGAGACTGGAGCCAGTGATGGAGGCAGGAGGAGTGGGGAAGGGGGTTGCAGAGGTAGATGCGGGGCAGGTTCTAGGGAGCCTTCAGCCCTCTGTAAGCATTTCACATTCTTCTAACTGTCTAGGAAGCTATCAGAGAGTTGGGAACAGGACACTCATATAATAAGATCCGTGTGTGTGTGTGTGTGTGTGTGTAAATATTTATTTATTTTGAGAGAGCACAGCAGGGGAGGGGCAGGAAGAGGGGAACAGAGACTATGAAGCGGGCTCTATGCTGACAGGCAGACATCAAGTCTGATGTGGGGCTCAAACTCATGAACTGTGAGATCATGACCTGTGACGAAGTAGGATGCTCAACCAACTGAGCCACCCAAGTGCCAAGATATGTGTTGTTAAGAATCACTAGTTATTGTGAGAATAATTCATTGAGATATAAAAGTAAATGCACGTGGACCAGTTAGGGAGTCCCTGCACATTGTCAGGTGTGATATGATGGAAAATTGGACCAGGATCTTAACAGTGGAAGTGGGGAAACATGGAAAGACTTGAGGTTTGTTTTGAAAATAAAGCCAACAAGATTTTCTGATGGATCAAATATGGGCCTGAGAGAGAAGAGAATATAAAATATGATTCCAAGGTGATATTTACTGAGACTCAAAAAATAAATATTAGTTAAAATTTCACTGGCTCCAAGAAACTCTGGTCTGACTTGTAAATGTTACCAGAAGTAGCTCATACCATAAGTTTTGCACTTGATAGTAAAAAGTTACCTTACATTCAATAATGCCTTCTTTTTTAATGTATAAGCTCTTCAATCCCCATATCTCAAAATGATTGTAACAAATAATCTCTAGATATTTACCCAGCATCTCCTTGAGTTTTAGGATCATTCTTCTCCTTAATGGTCAGCTGAAGATTATGAGCTCAGATATATAATAGATAGTGAAGCTAGACCTTCACCTAAGTCTTATGACTTCAGAATTCCTGCCTTCTTTTGTGTTTCCTCTACATCAGAGCACAAAAACAGTCATAAAATTTTTGCTATTGTTTATTGAATGGACCACACCTGCTGTGCCTATGTAAGAAAGAGATTTTAGCTATCCACTGATTACACCAAAAGGCTCAAACCTGGGATTGTATTTCTTCTACTTAATGGTCACACCCATTTTTAATTCAGTTTATCTGGACATACTCATGTCTTATGGCCGAAACCTATTTTCTAATGAAAATATATGGACACACCCTAGAATTATGCCCTGGCTAATTTTTCTTTATCTGCTTGAATTCTCCCTAATGAGTCAGTGTGAACTGAAGCATGAATGATTAAGAACAAAATGCTGTTTCTACCTGAACTTAAAAATTCGACAGAAAGAACAACTCATCAGCAGCAATTAGTGTGGAAACCCAGATGGTCAGATGAGACCAACCATCAGCTGATTTTATTAATTTCTTAAGGAAATGTTTAATGTTGATGGAGTCTTCAGAAATGCACCTAATATATGTTATTTTTCCACTAGGCTAATTTAGTTAATTCCAACTGGTTTAATTTGAACACATTACCATTGTTTATCTAAAGAGAAAGAACAAGGACAATAAGTTCTAATGTAATGGCGTGAACAGTACAAGACTGAATCTTTAAAACAACATGAATTTAAGTAGCAAGAACTTATCATTTGAATACACTGAATATTCCCTCTCAGGGTAAGAATAACAAACTTATAACAAGTGGCATTTATGATTTTCACCAAGCACCAGAATACATCATTCTGATTTGATCTTCACCATCCCCCTGAATAATCACAGTTTACATTCATCAAATTCTTGTGCCAGGCACCATGCTCAATATTTTGCCCATATAATCTTATTTTTCCCCTAATAATCTGCAAGTGAGGTGAATTAAGGTTTGCTGATGAGCAAGACAAATGGACTTTGTCTAACTTGAATAAAATCAAATTGCTAAATTTAAAAATCTAAATGCTAAAATTGAAGCCTGGAACTAAGACAGTTTGGATCTCTATTTGTTTTAAGTTTTACATATTTTGACAGAGAGAAAGAGTGGGTTGTGCAAGCAAGGGTGGGGCAGAGCGAGAATCCTAAACAGGCTTTGCACTGTCAGCACAGAGTCTGATGTGGGGCTTGAACTCACAAACCGGAGATCATGACCTGAGCTGAAATCAAGAGTTGGACACTTAAGTGACTGACCCCCCCAGGTGCCCCCGGAGCACTACTTTTTGAAATAAACCAGTTTCAATGTATGTTTTTAGACTTGATGAGATTCATCCTGAGGCTCACATACTTATCAAAGTCTATTTGGCTTGACTTAGATACTGTACTCATCTCCTTGTCCAGGTGCTTTAGTCATGTTAACACTAATTTCTGAGCTTTGAAAGTAGAACCAAAGTGAGTTCTTTTTCCTCCAACCCATTTAGCATTTGTATAGAAAATTTACAGTATATCAGATGTAAGTCAGAGGGGAAAATACAAGAGTCCATGCTATCTCCCAGCTTTCTAGAATCAGCAGAGAGAAAAAGGGAAGAATTTCAGGTTACACACAGATAACAAATAAGTAGTCAGATGACTCCTGACCCGCAGGTTCCTATGAAGATGGATCAGCCTTAGCTACTCAGTAAGAAACAAAACTCCTGACAGCAGGTCCAGCAGGTTTGATGGTAATGAGACAGCTGGGTGCCCATGATGTAGCTTTCTCATCTGCCATGGAGAGGTGGCCAGAGAACCACCTTCTCTTCTGTGCATCTCACTGGACAAAGAAAATAAAGATTCCAAGACATGACAGACAAATATGAGAGAGAACCACTGGGAGAAGGAAAACTATTGGAATCCATACGTGTTGGTCGGGCAGGGAGATGGAGGACCTGCAGTCAGGGGCGGATGACTGCTAGCAGCAGCAGAGAACAGGAAGGTCAAATTAAGTTCTGATCTTTCTTTGTCCACTGTGCACCCTTAGGATGTTCACTGGAAGTGCCCTGGCCTCAGAATTTTGTGGCAACTGCCCTGGGGTCAGTGTTTAAAGGAGAACCATCAGAACATCACTGCAGCCTGGCTGGGCATAGAGCTGATGATAACATGTAACACCTGCCAGCCTTGGTGTTTGGCTTCATCCTCTCTGAACCCCCAGGGTTGGTGGGCTTGTCTTTTGTGATGGCTTCCTACCAATTCTACTTTCTCTTGAGCATGTATAGATTGGATACAGTTGATCACATGATGGAAATTAAAAATATTTTTTTTTCCTTTTTTCTTTTTTTTTTTTGTACCTTTATTTTTTTTGTTCTTATCTTACAAATCCTTGTGTCGAGGGCTGACTTTCAATAGATCGCAGCGAGGGAGCTGCTCTGCTACGTACGAAACCCCGACCCAGAAGCAGGTCGTCTACGAATGGTTTAGCACTAGGTTCTCCACGAACGTGCGTTGCGTGACGGGCGAAGGGGAATAATTTCTTTTTAGGAAGGCTAAAATGTGTCTTAGATTTTCCTCTTACAAACAGAGTAGCTGATATCCTTTGGACAATCTAAGCTTATAGGCTGAAATAACAAGAAATTTGATAACCACTTTGAATAAGGAAAAAGCAAAAGGAAAACATATGCCCTGAGTGGCAAATGCTATTATCAGTAGCCAATTATATACTATTCACACAGAGCTTTGCATTTAAATTCAAACTACTATTGCATTAAGACTGAACAGATGTGAATAAAATGTCTCAGTCTGGTTTTGATTTGTATTTCCCTAATGATGAGTGATGCTGAGCATCGTTTCATGTGCCTGTAGACCATCTGGATGTCCTCTTTGGAGAAGTGTCTGTTTATGTCTTCTGCCCATTTCTTCACTGGATTATTCATTTTTTGGGTGTGGAGTTTGGTGAGTTCCTTATTGATTTTGGATACTAGCCCTTTATCTGATATGTTATTTGCAACTATCTTTTCCCATTCTGTCAGTTGCCTATTAGTTTTCTTGATTGTTTCCTTTGCAGTGCAGAAGCTTTTTATCTTGATGAGGTCCCAATAGTTCATTTTTGCTTTCATTTCCCTTGCCTTTGGGGATGTGTCAAGAAGATGTGGTATATATACACAATGGAGTATTACATGGCAATGAGAAAGAATGAAATCTGGCCATTTGTAGCAAAGTGGATGGACCTCGAGGGTGTCATGCTAAGCAAAATAAGTCAGGCGGAGAAGGACAGATATCATATGTTTGCACTCATAGGTCTAACAGGTGAACAGGAGAAACCTAATGGAGGACCATGGGGAGGGGAAGGGGGAAAGAGAGCAGAGGAGAGAGAGGGATGCAAAACCTGAGAGACTATTGAATACTGAAAAAGAACCAAGGGTTGAAAGGAAAGGGGGAGAGGAAAGGGAGGGTGGTAATGGAAGAGGGCACTTGTGGGGAAGAGCACTGGGTGTTATATGGAAACCAAGTTGACAATAAACTATTAAATAAATAAACAAATAAATAAATTCTAATTCAGACATCTTTAAAAAAATGTCTACCAGCCTGGCACATAGGAGGTTAGTAGGTATAAATTGCTCCCCTATATTTTACAGGCATACACTTAGTAGGTGAAGAGCCCAATTTGTGTCTTTTTTTTTTCCTCTAAACGGCTATGTTTAGGCACTGTATTAGTTTCCTGAGACTGAGTTATAAATCATCACAAATATGATGGCCTAAAACAGCATTTACTATCCCACAGTTCTGAAGGGCAGAATCTAAAATCATTATCACTGGACTGAAAGCAAGGTATTGGCAGGGCTCTGCTCCTTCTGGGACCTCTATGGAAGAATCTGTTTCTTGCCTCTTTGGTCTTCTTCAAGGAAAGGCAGCTGACACTCCTTGGGTTGTGCCTGCAGTGGTCCAGTCCCCAAGACCAGCATTATCAAATCTCCTGCTCTGTCTCCACATGCCATCTCTGGGTCAAATCTTCCTTTGTCTCTTCCTTATAAGGACCCTTGGATTACACTGAGTCCACCAAGATAATCCAGGATAAAATCTGCATCTCAGTATTCTTCATTTAATCACATCTACAAGGGGCCTTTTATTTTGTCATATAATGTGACATTCATAGGTTCCAGGGATTAGGATGTGGGGTCCATTTTTCATCCTGCACTACAAGTACCTACGCTTACGCTAAGTAAGCACTCAGTAAATATTTGTCGAGTAAAGTCCCTCTTCATAGTCTTTTTCATGTCTCTCTCAGCTCCTATAATCCATATTTTTGATAGTACTTTGTCCTACCTTTATATATTCCATAGATACATTATTTGTACATAATATGTCCACTTTGCTAGTGGAGTGATCTAAATCCTAGTGATTATCTTAAAAAAATGTTTTTAAGCAATATGGTGAAGAACAAAACATTGGCATATTATATAGGAACCAGATGTTGGTCATAAAATATTGAGTTGGAATGAAAAGTAGCAAGCAACAAGGGGGTGGTTTGTTTTAAAATGTGTTATTTTACAAATCTACATACTTTGTAAGTCATTTTTTGAATCAGCAAGTAAGTAAGACACAGGATTTCTGTAACTCAAAAGTGCGTAACTTTGCCATCAGAAGTAGAAACTATAAGATCATGGATAACACCAGAAGGACCTTTAAGACTGTAGTTTTTATACTTGAACAAATAATATGGTTATAAAGAAAATCAATGTCCTTAGCAATCTTAAATACATGAGACACTAGCAGAAATGACTGGATTTTTGGACAGAGGATGTGTTCTAAGCCATGGACTGATACAGTCTTAATGACTGGGGCTATAGGTGAGAACAAGCTTTGCTTCCACACACTTTAAGTAGCCTGAATTAGTTAAGGAACATTTCATAGTCATCTCACAATACTGAAGACAACTAGAGTTGGTCTTTGTCTTCTCACACAGAATTTGCAAAGACAATGAACGTGTGGACAGAAACATAAGCAGTCAGGAGAATGTTGTACCCATGGCTCTCACCAGAAGCAAATAAATTGGAATGCTAATTCTTCGTTCACCATTAGATAGTGAGCATTCTGAATCAACCCATCTGGATTAAGAAATACTTATCAAGCGTCTCTCATGTCTGATACTAAGTGAAGTGCTAGACACACAATGGAGCAGCCAGACGGACCTATGCCCTTTCTGCGTTGCTCCGTACTGACATAAGCATAGTCCTATGAAACTTCAACAAATCACAAAAGGACAGCTGAATAACTACACGGGTCAGCAAAAATACATCACCACCAATAACAGCAACAAAAGAATCTCATGGTCTCCACAAAGTCAATGCCCAGTTAACACTAGGCCTGGTATTACTATTCTTTCATTTATTTAATTACTGATGAATATATATGGAGCAGCTAATCTATTCCAGACATTCTACTAATCACTAATATGATACAAATTATTAACAAGAAGACCATAATGACATTGAAATAAATAGAAATACTGAATCAACTAAATAGCATCTTGGTTATCAAAAATAACAGATGTGACAAAACAGGTAGATAACATGGTTGAGTAACACATATAAACCAAGGGCAATATATCTATACATTTTTATTACCAAAAAGAAGTGAAAATATTAGAATTAACATAAAACTGTATATCCAAAAAGAAAAACTTCTATATGTAATGTTTTCAACTGACAAAGAATCTGATCAATAAAACCATAAAACAAGTTCCTTTATCAAGAGAAAATTTTTTTTTAAATTTTTAATGCTTATTTATTTTTGAGAGAGACAGAGCATGAGTGGGGAGAGGCAAAGAGAATGAGGGAGATACAGAATCCAAAGCAGGCTTGAGCCTCTGAGCTGTCAGCACAGAACCCAATGTGGGGCTCGAACTCATGAACTGAGAGATCATTACCTGAATCCAAGCCAGAGGCTTAACTGACTGAGCCACCCAGGCACTCCTATCCAGAGAAAATTTTAAAGGAGCTTCAAATTAGCTACTTTTGCATCAGACTGCCTAGTGTAACTCAAAAGGCTTAAACTGTAAATGTATTTAAATTAACAATTAGATTAGTATCTAAAGAAAGCAGTGGAAGCCACTCTGGAGAACTGGTGTGACTCACAAGAGAAACAGATTATCCAACATGCAGGCCTCACTTTCATTCTAGTGACAGAGCAGAATCGTCAAGCATTTGCAGCGTCCCCACTAAACGACACATTCATCAATATTCCATCTGTATGTTCAAGTAAGCCAAGTCCTCTACATTTAATTGTAAACTGTCTCATTTAGCCTGTTGATAGAATTACTCCAAACTCTGACTTTCTGGCACAGAATCCCTCTAGGGAGAAAAGCCGCTATCCTGGTCCAACTGGTTTACTATGGTATATAAACTTAATCACACGTTCTACTTGCTTGAGCATTTTGTTTGATTTGGCAACGTCGTTTCTTTCCAAATTACTCTGTTGCAGATGAGACAGGGTCAGAGTTGCTAAAGGCATGCAAGTGAGAGCTGACCGTGAGGAAGGAGTCCGAGGAAACACCAAACAGAAAATCACAGTTGTCCAGGGCACACTTGCACATGGACTTCAGAAATCCCCAAGGGCAAGGCTGGATTGCAGCATTTTGCTTCAAGTTCATAAGGAGCAATGTGAGTCATCAAGTAAATGTCAACCTATGTTCTAATATCCCTTTGTGACAAAGACTTGGAAATATCTTATAAATGACTTGAAACTAGAAAGCTTTGTCATTTTAAAGGAGGTGCCAAGATTTACTCTCAAAACTTAACTTGGTTGAAACTTTTTTTTTTTTTGAAATTGGTATTGACCTTTTACCAAAAGATGCCTCACCAAGTGCTCTGAGATAAAGTTTACATCTATTGGAAGCTAAAATAGCACTTGATGAAATCTAAAGTTGCCCTGGGCTGAAATATTATAATCAGCATACAAAAAATTAATAAATTTCTCATTCTAATGTGATAATAATGGTAATAGAAAAGATAGGAGGTAACACTTACTAAGCACTTATAATGTGTCAAGCGCTATGTGAATTTCCCTACAGAGGTCATCTGATTGAAGTCTACAGGAATCCTAAGAAGTAGACATTATTATAAGACATTATTATAATCCCCAAAATACTCGTAAGAAAATGAATAGTTTCACTGGCTAGCCTAAGTCCTCCTATATAGACAATGGCAGAGCTGAAAATGATTTCTGACCATTTGATTCTAGAGACAGTGTAGATCTCTGCTTTCAGGTAGATCTCTTTTCATTAGATCAGGTGTGAGATGTTCCTGAAAAAACAAAATTGTTTTTTAAAAACATGTTTTTATGCTCTCTCTTAAACCTAAGTCTATTTTTTAAATGTATTTCTGTGGTTTCAGAGTGAAATTGAAATTTTTGATGAAAGCTGCATAAGGAATCAAAAAAGCCACAAGAGAGAAATTAAAAATTTTAAGGTATGAATTCTATAATAGCGATGAGTCAACAAGGTGTGATTGCATCAGTTTCATCTATATATCTTATTAAATTGTCTCATTGAATAAAAGATACACTAAACTTGATAATGAGTATAATAAAGAGAAAATTAGGAAATATATAAACTTTAGGAAAAAATAAAAACTTTCAAACCAATTACAACAAAAATACTTTCAGATTTGTTATTTCAAATGAATTAATACATCTGTGTAGCTATCAGTACACAATGTCTCTATACTATTTTACTAAGATATTTTAAAGGAAAAAGCTTATGTTTTGAGGTTCTGGCTCAAAAAGAAAGATTCAATTGTTATCAGACATCAATCTGTTTACAAAAGTAGGTTAAGGCTTTGAGGGGCAGTTTAACTCGTTAGATGCCCTGAGGTCTAATTTCTTCTGCAATTTTGCTTAGCAAATTTATATGCAGAGAGATTGCAAAGATGTGTCCAATCCAGAGGCAATGGTCACATAGTCCCTAATTAGTGGAACCTGAGAATTTATGTGAGTTCTAAGTCAGAAAATATTTTGACCTCTTTAAATAATTGAGTGCTCTGTGTTTATTCTGAATGTCAAAGTCTGAGTAGAAGAGGTCAGAGAAAGGACCCCAATGATCTAAGCATTACGTGCTAAGGAAAATTTCAACAAACATAATAGCAGCAAATTGCACACTGATGATTCAGCCTCCTGTTTAGTTTGGTATTTTCAGGAAAATACAGTTACCTTAGCAACTAGCATATCACACGGCACATGCTGTGGCGTGCAGAACGTCTCCAAATCAAAATCACATCCCTCTGGAAGATATGTCATACCAGGAAACAGGAAAAAAAATAAGCCAGCCTCTTTAGGTAATGAATTATTTATCTCCTGGACAGGTGAAAGATAATTTATATTTAAACCAGTTTTTTCTTGCTACAATTCTATCAAAATGACAATATGTATATCACCTAGATGAAGAAAAATACGTAACTATATAGGTACACAAAGTAAATCTTCAACTGAATCAACTTCTGAACATCCCATTGACTGACTTATAAACCTATGCATCTGAATAATCTTCAGGGGAAGTGTTGTAGTTACAGGTAAGATACTCTTAAAAGTTTAAATAATTAGTTATTATCATCGAACACCAAGAAGGAGAAGTATTTTTATCCTGATGGCAGTAACTCCAAAGTGGACGTAATTACGGTGTGAGAATTGAAAACTATGCCTCTACAAGTCTAGAGCAACCTATTTGAATGTGAAATATGTAATTAAAGTGGTTGCTCTCTGCATTGTTATAGACCCCAAGTTGTACTAATTCAAAGAAAAATAAATGGTATGGTTTCTTTCAATCCTGTATGCAGGCACGGTAGAAGAAACAAACATTCACCTCTTGCCTTCCAAGAGCTCAAATTTTTTAGTAGCCAGACAGAAAAGTTGCCTGCTTTTGCAGAGTTGAGGTTCTAGTTGAGAGAGATATACAGCAAAGGAGAAAAAAAGATTAACTGGGTAAATTATATTGTGCTGATTGCCAAGGGAGTTATAAATTCAGAAACTGGGAAAACCAGAATAAATCCTAATCAGTGAGACTGGATTGAAAAAGTTATAACTTTAGTATGTGTGCAGAAAAATAAACAGATTTTATGTAGAAATACATATATTTATGATATATAACAGATATTTGTACTGTAAATAATATAGTACTATGTGCATATATATTTTAATGTATTTTTCTCAGCGGGCTCAAGCACCAAAGTCCAATAGCAATTAGCATACCTAGATCTGAGAAATACTATTTTCCACTGAAAGGAAACAAGGCTCTTTGAAAAAAATGATTCCAAGGTTAGGACAGGGAAAGTACAAATGAGCCCAAAACATCTTATCATGCCAGAAAGCCAGGAAACACCGAAACAATGATTGAAATATGTCAAAATAAAAAAAAATCAGCCTGGAGAGGCTCCCACTCACCAAGTTTGGGGCAGTTTCAGCATCAAAATAAATAATGAAAGCAATGGGTTAAAACATTGAATCGGATAGGGAACCATCAGTCCATATTGATGTAAGTAAATAAATGAAAAAAAATTGGAAGTCTGACAAGGAAATGATAACTACGGTTTCAGAGTAGCTCCTCACAAAATGCTTACAAACTATAAAGGGAGGTGAGTGAGTTTAGAGTGGAGAAGCCTGGCAGACACCACCTTAATCAAGTGATCAAAGTGAACATCCCTGGTAAAGGGCAGACTCAAGCCCTTTGGCCACCTGGGAGGAAGCAGTGAGAGGGATACAGCATCATCTCTGTGATAGTTGTGTTAGTGACGCACAGCTGAATCTAATCAGAGGGAATATCAGACAACTCCAGTTGTGGTACATTTTACAAGATAACTGGTCTGTATTATGGTCGTGAAAGTCAAGGAAAGACTGAGGGACTTCCAGTTGGAAGCAACTAAGGACACACAAACAAAACGTGATTTTGAACTGGATCCTTTCATTATAAAACAAATTATTGGGACAAGGTGAAGAAAGCAAACAATTAAATGACAGCAGTATATCTATGTTAATTTTCTGACTTTGTTGGTTATATTGCAGCCATATAGGAGAATGCCCACGTTTGTATGAGATGCCCACTGAAAGAGTAGAGAGTGACTGGGGCATCAGGTCAGCATCCTGCTCTCAAGCGGTTTAGGGGAAAATGTCTTTGGATCCTTCGTCCACCTCTTCTCTGTTTATGATTGTTTCAAAATAAGGAACATGTAAAGAGGTAATATGCCGGATGGTGACAGCACATGAGCAGCTCCTTTCAAATGCATGTTGTCTGAGAAATATTCTCTGAAAAGGTGGCATTTCAAGCTGAGAACTGAAAAATCAGTCGGTCATTCAAAGATCTGTTTGAAGAGCGTTCCAGGCCAAGGGAACAGCTGCTGCTGAGGCCCCAGGCGTGAAGGAATTTAGTGAGTTCCAAGAATAGAAAAATAAAAGCATCCAGTTGAGCTGGAGCCTGGTGAATCGAGAGGAGATGGGAGGTCCGTGGGCAGGCTCTCGGGAAGGGCTCCATGGGTACCGAGAAGTCTGGAACTTTATTTGAGGTGCCAAGGAAAACCATTGAAGGATTTTAGCAAGAATGTGACATGAGCTCATTCATATTTTTAAAAACCACTCAGCAGAGAAAGGAGACCAACATTAACATGAAGAGATAAATTAAAGGGCTATTTGCACTAGGAGTAAAAAATGAAGAAAGTTGGTATATACTTTGGAAGTAAAAGTGATAGGGTTTATCACCATAGTCACTGAATGGGGATGTTGAGAAAGAGAGAAAATCCAGAATAAAAATAAATATTCCTTATTTAGAGCTGACTCTGCACCAGGAAGCTATTAATCACTTTACATACATTTATTTACTTATTTAACTCTCATAACAATCCAAGTACCAGTGCTAGCCCCATCTGGAGATATGGATGCATGAAGATGATTCAGTGACAAGACCAAAGTCACACAGGCTGTAGGCGGCAGAGCTGCGATTTGTATCAAAACTTCATACTAAAGTATAGAGTGTATATAGTTTTATTTCTAAATCAACTTTTTTTCAGTATAATTTACACATAATACACCAACCGTAAATGTACAGTCTAATGATTTTTGACAAATGTATATAATTGTGTATCACCGCAGAATATTCCAGCTATAGAATATCTCCGCCTCTTAAGAGTTTCCATTGTGACCTTTTAATTTAATTTTAATTAATTAACATTAATCTGCTCTGTTGCTACCATTTTGTTTAGTCTCTCCTAGAATTTCATTTGACTGGGATCACCCAAGTATGTACTCTGGGAGTCTAGCTTCTGCACTTAGCTTAAGTGTGTTCAAGTTCTCCACCATATTATGTGGATCTGGAGTTTATTTTTCATTGCAGAATATTATTCCATTATAGACGGAGAACATAATTTGCAATCCATTAACTAGTTGATGAACATTCTGGCTTTTATTTGAATAAAAGATTCCAGGAACATTTGTGTATGAGCCTTCTTTAGAAAATACTTTAAAATTTATTTCAAATAAATAAGAATGGAATTGCTACGGCATAGGTTTTATTTCATGAGGAAGTGACAAACAGTTTTCTAAAGGGATTGTACCATTTGAAATCCCCACTTAATCAGGTTTGAGAATGCCACTTGCCCAATGATGCTTTGTCCACTTTTGGTATTATCAGTCTTAAAATTTTACCCATTCTACTATGTGTGTAATTTGCATTTTTGTGAGGACTAATAATGTTCTTTGTCAGATATTAATACATATAGAGTGAATAGTTTCTTCCCACCTTTGTCTTGCCTTTTCATTTTCTAATGATCTTTTTTGAAGTTTTTCATTTTAGTAAAGTTCAATTCATATTGTTTTACTTCCTATAGCTGTTTCTGTCCTAAAAATTTTGCTTACTTCAAGGTTTCAAACATGTTCTCCCAGCTTTCCTCTTTAGAAGTGTACAGTTTTAGCTTTTATTTAGATCTATGATCTCCTTCTAGTTAATTCTGTGTATGGTATAAAATAACGACTGAGGTTATTTTCTTTGCTATGGATATCCAGTTGCTCTAGCATTATTTCTGAAAAGACTATCTTTTCCCTGTTACACTGACATCTTTGTGAAAAATGAATTGGTCTTATGTGTGTGGGTCTATTTACAAACTCCATATTCTGTTCCATTGATGACCATGTCTACTCATCGTATGCTGTCTTGCTTATTGCAGTTACACAATCAACCACGGGATCGGGCAGTGTCAGTCTTCCACTTTGTTCTTGTTCTTATTTTTTAAATAGATTTGACTGGGTAGCACAGTTTTAGATTTACAGAAGAACTGTAAAGGTAGTACACAGAGCTCCCATGTACTCTGCATCTAGTTTTCTATATTATTAATGCATGTTTGTATGCTATATCTGCCACAATTATTGAACTAATATTGATATAGTATTATTGACTATTGACTATCTTTTATTCTTTACCTAATACTTCTTAATGTTTCTTTTTCCTAATTCTTGTTTTCTTTTTCCTGTTCCAAGATGTCACATTACAATCAGTTTGTCATGTCTCTTATATACCACTTGATTGGAACAGTTTCTTAGACTTCTCATTTTTAATGAACTTAGTTTCACAGAGTATTAATTAAAATTTTTGTATGATGCCCTTCTTTTGGAATTTATCTGGATTTTCATTTTCTCATGGTTAGACTGGGATTATGGATGGGTTTGGGGCAGAAAGATCACAGAGGTAAAGTAACATTTTCATCAGGTTAGATCAAGGGCATATGGTATTAACACAATTTATCACCATTGATAATGACCTTGATCACCTGGTTGCGGTAATTTTTGTTAGATCCCTACAGTGATCTAAGAAAGTTATTCTTTTCCCCTGTTTCCATATGGTACTCTGTGGAAGGAAGTCATTATGCCAGCCCACAAAGTATCCTACATAAATTATTTGGAATTGTTTTTCAAGAGTTTGTCTCTTAACCCTCATTATTTATTTATTAATTTATTCATATTAGCATGAACTTATAAATATTTATCTTATACTTTAGGTTATAATCCAATACTACATGATTTATCTTCTTGCTCAATTTCTTCCAGCTTTGGCTATTGGGAGCTCTTTCTATTGGTTCCTATGTCACGTTGACAGACACCCTTTAATGAAGAGTTGGTTTTTTGTTTTTATTTTTTTGTTTTTGAAGTTTTCTTTTTTTTTCTTTTTTTGGGGACTTTTTACATTTTGTCCCTATAAGATGTTCTAGGCTCATCCAGTATATACCCTGACCTGGTTCAAGGAATGCTAAGGAATGTTATTAGAAACCAATATTTATTTATTTGTTTGTTATTAGTGTTTACTTTTTTTTAGGTTAGAATATTTTTTATTTTTTAATTTTTTTCCTTTTTCTTAATAGTTTATTGTCAAATTGGTTTCCATACAACACCCAGTGCTCTTCCCCACAAGTGCCCTCCTCCATCACCACCACCTCTTTCCCCCCTCCCCCTTCAACCCTCAGTTCGATTTCAGTATTCAATAGTCTCTCAAGTTTTGCGTCCCTCTCTCTCCCCAACTCTCTTTCCCTCTTCCCCTCCCCCTGGTCCTCCATTAGGTTTCTCCTGTTCTCCTGTTACACCTATGAGTGCAAACATATGGTATCTGTCCTTCTCTGCCTGTGTTTACTTTTGAGAGAGAGAGAGAGAGAGAGAGAGAATCTGAAGCAGACTCCAGGCTCCAAGTTGTCAGCAAAGAGCCAGGCTCAGGGCTCGAAATCATGAACCATGAGATCATGACCTGAGCAGAGGTTGGATGCTTAACCAACCGAGCCACCCAGGCGCCCCTAGAAACCAATATTTAGATACAAGGTGTGCTCTGCTCTTTATCAAAATTATCTTGTTTTTCTTTTTTTTAAGATTCTTTGCAGCTCTATAGAAAAAGCCATTTGTATTTTGATCAGGAATAGCTTCCTCCTAGGTTTTAGTCTGAGCCCTGGATAAATGATTGTACCTTTTATTCAAATTGGAAACTCTACAAGACAATTAGATGGGGATGGGGAAATCAAAAATTCTATTTTGGACATTTTAAATTTAACATCCAAATGTTCTCATCAAGCCTCCATACATCCTCCCAGCACTCAGGACCAGAAGATCGTTAATGCTAGTTGTGAGATAACAAGGGCAACATGAGCATTAATTAATTAATTAGTTAATTAAACAATGCCTTAAAATCATGGCTGGCAACATCTAAATTCATTAGTTTAATCATTAATAATTTATGTACTTCTTGACACCAGGGATTATAAATTTGTAACTGCAGCTATTTCCATGTGACTGGATAGAATCTTGGAAGAGGGGACAGACGCTAACATTTCTAAAGCACCTATCACATTTGAGGTATCGTTCAGCCCTTTTGCATACATGTCAAGACTAACAACAACCTAAAGAGTGGCTATTAGTCTTCCTACTTGGCAAATGTGAAGATTGAATTTTGAGAGGTTAGGTAATTTCTCAAAGTCATAAAGCAGAAAAGGTGGTGCTGAGACCCAATTCATTATCCATTGAATTGGATTAAAAAATTATCCATTATTTATTTGAAATTCAGACATAACTAGGCACCCTGGATTTTTATGTGCTAAATCTGGCAACCCTAATCTAGGACCATCTGGCTTCAAAGGCTGTGTTTTTTCCAGACCACAGTGTAAACACCATACGTCAGGAGACACATGAGAAATCTGGGAAAAAATCCTCCCCTATATTTTGTACTCTAATTTGCTGCAATTCCGTATATACATGAAAGTGGCCTACAGTTCACACTGACAAGGGTGTAATATAGGTCTGAAGATAAAAAGGACATTTTTGGTTTTGGCTTTTGGTGTTTTGTTTTGTTTTGGTAGACAGCTACATAAGCCTTTAATAAAATTAACCTTTTGCTTCAATCAACTGTCATCAAATTGGAAGTTTTTCCAACCCAGTAATTCTATTACACGTTTAAACTGTTTTCTAGCACTTAAAAATTCAATCTAAAATATCTGGGGGGGGAAAACCACAAAGCTTTGTTATATATGATGTTCCCAATCTCTAGTTAAAAATACCAGGGCAGTAGGACTGCAGCTGGAATTGTTCCTTTCTGGAGGAACACCAGTGTACCAGAAGAATTAATTGGTGCCTTTGCAATCAACTCTCCAGGAAAACAAAGTCTTCATTAGGAGCTTCAAGGTCTTATGACAACATCTCTTCTCTCTTTTTAGCCTTATGCCCTTTAAAAATTATGATTTTCTACCTAACATGTCCCCTGTTCTCGATTTCAGTATCTAAGTGTAATCTTATTTCCTACATTGATATATTTATGTGCCTCTTAAAGTTTGTAAATAGGCAAAACAATATAAATTTTGGAAATTTACATAAATATTTTTATAACCTTGGAGTATGAATGGGACTTTCTAAACAAGATAGCAAAATTTAAAGAAACTATAAGGGAGAAGACTGATAAATTTACTATACAATAACGTAGAATTTCAGGATAATTAAAAACAGTAACAAAATTAAGTCAAAAGCCAAACTGGTTAAAAATATATGCTGCCGCTCTGGAAAACAGTGTGGAGATTCCTCAAAAAACTATCTATAGAACTCCCCTATGACCCAGCAATAGCATTGCTAGGGATTTACCAAGAGATACAGAAATGCTGATGCATAGGAGCACATGTACCCCAATGTTCATAGCAGCAATGTCAACAATAGCCAAAACATGGAAGGAGCCTAAATGTCCATCACCTGATGAGGGGATCAAGATGTGGTATATATATACAATGGAGTACTACATGGCAATGAGAAATAATGAAATGTGGCCATTTGTAGGAAAGTGGATGGACCTTGAGGGTGTCATGCTAAGCGAAATAAGTCAGGCAGATAAGGACAGATACCATATGCTTGCACTCTTAGGTCTAACAGGAAAACAGGAGAAACCTAATGGAGGACCAGAGGGAGGGGAAGAGGGAAAGAGAGTTGGGGAGAGAGAGGGATGCAAAACTTGAGAGACTACTGAATGCTGAAAATGAACTGAGGGTGGAAGGGGGGAGGGGGGAAAAGAGGTGGTGGTGATGGAGGAGGGCACTATGGGGAAGAGCACTGGGTATTGTATGGAAACCAATTTGACAATAAACTATTTAAAAATATATATATGCATATGGTAGTCAATCATTCATTGGCTAATGTTTTCAACTATTCATTGACTATTCTTTCATTTCACATTTTTAAGAATGCACAGAATTGTATGGTTTTTGCCAATATATTCAAATTTTTATTTTCTTTTTATTGTTGCTTGCATTCCATCCATTCCATCAGGATTCATTTTTGTTATTGATTTACATCCTTTATTAGCTATTTACGTAAGTATCATGGATGGTAAATTCTCTTGGTCTTTCTATATTTGCACTTTGCTCTAACTCTGGAATACTAGCTAACTGTGTAAAGATTCTAAGGTTCAAGCTAATTGTTCCTTCAGATGAATTCAGTCTTTTCTGAGATTTATTGATTTTTTTCCCTTTAGCTTTGATGTTATGCAGTTTCACTAAATGTAGCTATAGATATGTGTATACTGATGAAAAGGTTTTTTTAAATTATAGAAAATAATAGTATGCTATCTTACATCTATATATTAACATACAAGTATTGAAACCACAACATGTAGAGGTCAAAATATATACACACCAAAAATGGCCCAAATTGAGAAGTCTATGTCATCTTCAGTTGAGAGTCAAGATTCCCTGAGAGCACCCACATACAGAAGCACATGTTGGGTAACAAAGTCGGTGGAAGGGAGATCAGGGCTTGGAAAACATTATTTTCAGTCCCCTGGCTTGGGCTTTTAAAGAATTCTTTTTACAGAGGAATTGCAATTTCAGTGGCAGTAGCTCAGTGGCCTGGGGCACACCTAGAGACTTTCAGAGGAGGAAAATGTAGCTGAGCCAGAAAGAGAATCCACGATGAATTGTATGGAATTATCACCTGCTACAAATACCACAGGAGACAAAAATGCTTCCTGTGCTCTCTTGTACTTCTGTCCTTGTTTCACGTATCTGAGGGCCAGAGAATGCACAATGACTTGAAGCTCTGGTGGGAGCTTTGGGCTGGGATGATCCTGCTGGCTCTCATCTGAGGTGGCTGCTGACTTCCTCCAACCCCAGATTGCAAGACATATCCAAGTTTAAGCCATTTGTGGGGAAATCATGCTTATAGTTTTGGTTAAGCTTCCTAGTGGTCAAGAAGGTGACTAGGAGCGATTCGGATTGAGCTAGGGCTAGGAGGAGATAGTATTCTGGGGAAGGGATAACAAGTTTCACTGGAGAAAGGTGAGAATTTGCAGTGTCATATGAACCCAGATGAGTTTGAAGAGATGAGAATAAGAGTTTAAGAGGATACAGTCTGAAGAGAGGGCATACACATGAGCTGAATGTCCTTTGTGGGAATGTCACAGTTACTAAGGGGAGATTGTAGCATGGATAATATTTTACTATGCTAAACCACTGCTTTGTTAGTCACTAGCAAAACCTTGCTCTTGCTCTTCTCATAGCCCCAGTGATAAAAAGCCAGGGTGAGGTGACTATATTAGAGTTGCTTTTATAAAATATAGAGTGGGGAGAACAAGGATGTCAAGTAAATTGAGTTTTGCTAAAGCAGGAAGGAAAAAAGTTCTCCTTGTGTGTGAAGAAGATAAATTGGGAAGGATGAAGTGGGAAAGAAGGGCAGAAGGAGAGAAAGAAAGACAGAAATTCAGATTCAAATGCCTGCTCCCTCGAAATATAACTGAAGAGAATTTCCAAAGCAGAGATACATGTGTCATCTTCCTTTGGGCCTTTGGGACAGGAGGGCCCCTAATGTGCCCTGGACTATGCAAAACAGCAAAAATTGTGAGCATTCAGGCAGAGAGAGGGCTGAGATCAGGCTCTGGTTTCCTGTGGATGTGTGGAGCTTCCAGAAGATTCCTTGGCTGCCACATGCCCATGCACGGTGAAGTAAAAGTGCCAAAAGGGCTAGAGACCAAAGGAGGCAAATCCAGACAAGAAACTATCAGAAGCCGGGACCCTGTGACTGAACCAAGGGTGTTGATAGTGTCAGTGGCTTGGGAGAGGTCTAGAGAGGCTGTACTAAGTGCATGTTTCTGACACTTGGGTTCCTCCTGACCTGGAGGAGATTACTGCTCTCAGGGCTAGCCAATTTCTAGAGATACTAAAAGGCTTGACTGGCCTGCAATGGTGTCTTTCATACGTACACCAACCAGTGCAGAATCTATGCCCCCAATCATCTTCCTCATGGAGCTCTCACATCTAGGCCACTATTCCCCGCCCTAATCACCCGGGCGCCAGGTACCAAACACAGAGGGACATGCCCTGCACCCAGAGCCTGCTGAATTACCCAAACCAGCCAATCCTAAGCCTGTTCACCTGCCCATTCCTTCTTGTGGAAACCACAAAGCCTCTTGCCCACACTTTTCCCTTGCTCTTTCTGCCCCACGGCTGAGCCAGCAGGTGCCCCTCCCCCTGAGGGGCTCCCCATGTGGTATTCACCGCCCTCCTCTTGAGAATGATGAGTAACAAACTATATTTTTGATGACAATTGTCTCCTGGTCTTTTTGGCCTCACTGTGCCTAAATAATAATAAAACTCACATTTTAAAACAGAGGCGATACCCCAAACCAGTAGAGTAAGATAACACGTCCATAGATCTGCCTGCCCCAGACCCCCTCTTCCCAGCCATCCTCCTCCTCATTCTGCATTCTGAAAACATCTGTGGAAGGATGAGGGGTAGGGGAGACTCCTTGGAAGGGAGAAATGGTCTGATCTTTGAGTTGGCATAATATTATTAATCTAAAAATGACTTCTTAAACCAGAAGAAGTTTATCTGCATTTCACTGGAAATGTTTAACCTTCCCTGACCCACAACAAACTCACATTGGCTGGTTTAGTAGTCATAAGGGTTTAACAGAAAGGGAAAGTCAGTTGGAAAAAATAACATGATAGTCTTGCATAGTTGAGTCAAATCTTCCACCCTAGTTTAGGATTCCAGTCTTTAATAATTTTTAAGAGAAATAAATCCTGTCCCTTGGGATTAATATACAACGCTAAAGTAATGCCTATCCACTGCAGATAATTTGGAATATTTATAATTCAAGTCAAAGAAAAACACTGGATTTACTCTCCCATTGTTTTTGGAATGTGTCTCTGCATGTATTCATTTTGTGAGCATACATTGTGCATAAACACTCTAACATGTTTTTCATTAAACAGTATGTAAATTTATTAAACAATTTCAGACCATTAAGTGGTCTTAGTATTCATTGCCTCATTTATTGAATCAGTCCCCTGTTGTTACTTATTTAAAGTATTTCTACAATTTCCTATTCTAGGTAATACTCTGATGGATATCAAAATACATTAAACATTAGGTGCACGGTTAGCATTTCTAATTAGATAGACTAATAGATTAAGAGAAATTGAGATAAATTAAAAGAAATTAAACAGAATTCCATTTTCAAAGCTTTCTGATCTTATGAACATTTCATATTGCCACATTTTCCCCAGCTGTCCTAACTTGTATACCTACCACCAATAGTGTATGAGAATTTCAATTTCTTTCTCTAAAAAACCCAAGATTTATTTTTTTAATGTTTGTAAAATCTTTGTCAACAGAAAAAAAATTAAACCTTGTTTTTTTTTTTAATTTCTTTTCTTCTATAACCAACAGGGACAAAAATTTCTCATCTACCTCTAAGCTAATCATTTATTTAAGTTGTGTATTCAGGTACTCGTTTACCTTTCTCAGAATAAATGCATCTTTCCTACTGATTTCTGAAAGTTCCCTCTATTCCAAGGATTATTAGCCTTATTTGTCATATGTGTCACAATTTTTCTACTGGCTTGGCATCACCTTCTAATTTTGTGTTTAGAAGTTTTCTTTTAGTTTTTATAAACAAATATGATATATATTTAAAGATGAAATACTGTGATGAGCTTATCCCTGGCAAATCTGCCTTTAATTTGCAACTATTCAGAGAACGTTGAGAATATGTCCTTACTGGCAGGGAGTAATGACTGTAGTAAATTAGGGAAACAAGTTTAAACAAATATGTGCTTACTCAAACTCTGTCTACCAGGAGCTACCCTTCTTCTCAGCTCTTCACATGAGCTTCAGGGAATCTAAATGGCCTAAAATGCTCTGGTCTATGAGCAGACAGTAAATACAATAATAACCGACAAGGTTTAGGGTTTTATAGTTACCCCATTCTTCACAGAAAGAATCTTATTAAACCATAGAAGCTTGTGAATTTCATTTCATTTTACAAATGCAGAAATGAGCTTGGTGACTTGCCCAGTGACATTTGGGTACTGAGTGGGAAGATACCCGTATACACATGTTGTTCTTTCCCCACCTTGAATTCCATGCTTTGTTTCTACAGGACTACTCTCCCATTGTTAAAAGACTGCTTAAATACGGGCTGTAGGTTGAGAAAAGTAGTAAGAAGTTAAAAGTATCATCTCTAGGATAATAGGTGAAAAGTGAAATTTGAACCTAGATTGGGCTCTTATAAGTTCAATGTTATTGTCAAGCCATATGCTTGAAATTAAAAGTAACCTGAAACAGGCCAAAAAAAAAAAAGTATGTATATATATAGATATGTATGCATATGTATATATATGTATGCCTTTATATGTATATATAAAGACTCTCATCTTTCTCATCATAGAATCCAAGTCTCATTGGGGATAGAAGGCTATGATTCTTTAGAGTGCCTTTGAAACTGGAATGAGGAGGCATATCAGCATGTACTCACCCATAAGGGAACAGGAGGCAAAACACATTAAAAGCAATGGGCCCAAGTATATGGTTGTTAAATATGTACCTTATCCTGGACTGAGGGAAGATCTCTCGAGTTGTCACCCCCAGTACATTCAATTTTTCTCGGTGTCTTAATCTGGCCTTAGATTTCTTCATAACACCTATCCCCTCTCACCTAGTATGCATTTATTTGGTTACTTATCAATCACCTATGTCCACACACTGAAATGTAAGTTTCATGAGAGTTAGGACTTTGTTTTAATCATTACATTATAGTCAACTCCTAAAACAGTACCTGTAACACAATGGCTACCAAATGTTTGTGCAGAATTACTAGGTAAGGTCCGAGCAACACTGGATTCTTCAGGCAGATCGCAAGAGCCCTCAGGCCCTCTCCTAATGTCTGTAGAAGGATATCTGCAATGCAGGTTCTCTTTGCCATACTCCCATCCCTGGCCAACCTCAGAAAACTCAAATATCTTCCCAATTTGGAAACTTCCTTGAAAGTTAATATTTAAATGATACTACATTAATATGACTAAAGGACAACTGACTTTGTTAAACTATAAAATATATTTTTAATGTTATTTTTCAAGTACATAATGACTCTATAAAATAATATACTCTGAACAGCTACAATAGAACTGATTCACACAGACCATATAAGATGGACTTCCTTTTGAGTAACTGAGACCCCAAATGTCAGTAACTTACGGAAGAGATGAGCTTATTTCTCTTACATAAAAGCCCGAAGGCAAGCAGTCTAGTAGTTGTACAGAGTTCAATTTCATAAAATGCTTAAGTTCCTGGACTCTATTTTGTTATTCTACTACTTATACGGCCTCCAACCAAGGTCACATCATGGCTACTTTAGCTCCAGCAATTCTGTAGCATTCCAGAAGGCAAAAGGGGCAAAGAAGAAAAGACAAAGGATGTATGATGATTATCTGTTAATGAAGATTTAAGGCTATCATGTAACACTTCTGCTTATATTCCATTGATCAAAACTAAGTGACGTGGCCTCATCTTGCTTGAAGGGAGACAAGGAAATGCAGTCTTTATTCCATGTGGTCATGTATCCACCTAAATATCTGAACTCTCCTACTACAAAACAAGATAAAAATGGATACAAAGGACAACTAGCCATTTTTACTGAGGCATCTAATTGCGTGTTTTCTTTTTTTAATTTTTTAAACATTTTTCTTTATTATTGAGAGACAGAGCATCAGCATGGGAGGGGCAGAGAGAGAAGGAGACACAGCATCTTAAAGAGGCTCCAGATACTGAGCTGTCAGCACAGAGCCCAACACAGGGCTTGAACTCATTAACCATGAGATCATGACCTGAGCCGAAGTCAGAAGCTTAGCCTACTGAGCCACCCAGGTGCCGTAAGTGTTTTGCTATTCAAAACAGTTATTCCAGGAAACTAAGTACGTCGTTCAATAATGCTGTCATTGCCACAATTTTTGAACTGCCTTCAGAGCCTACAACATATTTTTATACATATCTTCAGAGGTATCAAATACTCTATCTTAAAAAGTAAATTTGATTTTTTGAGTCATCTCTGATAAAATCTTATAGGGTAAGATATATGACAAAATTAGTAATATTTTTTGAGGCCAAAAATTACTTATGACCTCAAACTCCTAAGTCCAGTGCATCCATTAAAACAGTTTTCAAAAGGATGGTATTAGACAAATTCCCCATTACCAGCACCATCTACTCCCCTCCATTACCACCACCACTCTCATCAGAACTTAGTACATTGGTGCCAGGAAAGAATGCAAACTGAAAGTACTCAAGTAAATTCATTTAATGTCCCTCAACTTGTAACTATTAGACTTAGAGCGATCTGTCTGAATAATATGTTCTAACAGCTGATGGTATATCATTTAAAGTCTCCCATTATACTTGGCATTCTTTTTTTTCTAGGATAAAGAGAAACCTATCTCTAAAATTTACATAAAGATGCCCTAAAATTAGGATCTTAGAACAGAAAAGCTACGTGGGGCTGATTTTAAAATGCCATGTGACACGCTTCCACCAATTAGCTAAAGGCAAAGTGCTAATTATTTATTCACTTTATTATGAGACAGCTCAAAACCTTAAATTTCATTCTTACAGAAATTTGGAATTAGGAAAAACTGTAAGTATTAGCTATATATTACACTTTCTAGAACTTAATATCAAATTCCTTTTGTTTTGGAATCATTATCAATTTTTCCAAGCCAGGAAAATGGCTCTTTGTTAGTCTTTCAGAACTCAACTAAACATTGGGTGCTCTGGGGTCTGTCCCAGACAGTGATCTCCCCCTTTGTGCCCTGGTAACATGTCACTGTAGTGTGCTGCATTTGCCTATGGGTCTCTCACCAAACATAAGATTCCTTGAGGGTGGGAACCATGACATGTTCACCAATTGCGTTTTTAGTAATATCCCTGAAACTTAGCAGGCATGTAACAAATCTTACATTGTTTTTAGAACATCCTACCTTCCTTTCCAAGGGCATATTATATATGCCCTTATATATGTTCTTCAGCTACATTTTACTGGGAGCCATTTGCTAAGTGCCCATTGTGAGTTGTGCTGGGATAGGACTCTCCCGCCGATATCATACAAACCATAGTTTTTGGAGAGAAAAAAGGGATGAGGAAAGAAAGAAAAATGGAGGAAGGAGAAACTGTAGGAGAGATAGACAGTGCTCAGAAAGTTGATTAAATATAGTAATTAAATATTAAAAGTAATTTTTGGACCACAAATAAATGTTCTTGTTTTCTAGATTAGTATGACCATGTAAAAGATATGGCAGGATCAAGAAAAAAAAAAGATGAGTGGGATATGACTGGACTATCTGAAATAATGGTATGTAAAATAGAAATTCCAGAAATCTGTTAAACAACATCATGCCAATAGGTCCAAAGGGGAAATATATGATCCTTTCAAGTGGCCCCAAATCTCATTTGACAAGATTCAAAATCAGTTTTTCATAAACATCCTGGATAGAATAAACATACTTTAAAAATAATAATAATTATTATTGTATAGTACCTCTCTCAACGCAAAAGTCAGCATCAGTCAACATCAATAAGCTTAATGGCAAAGCACTGGAAGAGAATTACAAGTAAAGGCACAAACAACATCCAGAATGCCCACTAATGCCTCCATTATGTACATACATTATGTATACTACTCTAGAAATATTAGCAAAAGCACATCTATGAAAGAAATAAATGAGGTATAAACACTGAACAAGGGGAGAAAATTACTAATATTTGAAGAGATCATAACTGCATACAACCTATAGGTAGGTCCTATTAATTTCCCATTTTACACATGAGGAAACTGAGACACAAAATGGATAAGTACTTGTTCAAGATCCCACACCTACTTTGTGGCAGAGATAGAACCTGAATTCTGGCAGTCAGTTTCCATATTTTATCTTTTAATCATTGCAGTATATTATAGAATATAGAGTAAACCCATTTCTCTCCCCATTTCCTCCAAATATATGCATGTGTGTGTGCGTGCACACACACATATTTTAGAAAAATATACAAGAAAAAGACAACATTGGATGCTTTCATAAGAGTGGTAGGTGTGGGAGTAAGACGAAAGATTTGTTTTTATAGTTTGTAGATTACTGTACTACATGAATTTTCTAACTAAAGGGCTATTTTATTTCTGCTTTGATATAAACAGAAACACGAGAAAAGCATGTAAAAAGGCCCTGAAGCAGAAAAGAGCATTCTTTGAGAAACAAAAAGGTTTCATGATTGATGCACAGAGATGGATCCAGAAGAGAAATAATGATGAGCTTGGAGAGGAAAGCTAGTCTTTGTAGGCCATTTGAAATATATTTTGGAACTTGTCCTAGAGGTAATGGGAAATCATTTAGAGCTTTAAGCATGAGAGTAACATAATCAGATCAATGTTTCTTAAAAAATCATTTGGATCAACAGAGTGAATAATAGATTGCAGTGAAGCGAAAGTGACTTGTGAAGAGCACTGGGTGTTATACGTAAGTGATGAATCACTAAATCCTACGCCTGAAACCAATATCACACTATATGTTAACTAACTAGAATTTAAATTAAAAAATTTTAAAACAAGAATCAAGGGATTGATGACTCTCAGTGTTTTGGCTTGCATATTTTGTGTGCAATGGTGCCATTCATTGATAGGGAGGAAGAAATTATAAGGAGGGTAGAATTTGGAATATATGGAGTCAGACATAGTAGTTAGAAATCCAACTAAAGAGGAGGAACAGACAAACAGATATACGGCATTAAAGCTCAAATGAGAGGTGTCTGTTGGGTATATCAGTGACCCCCTAAGAATAAACAAGACATGTAGGGAGAAAGTGACTCTTGAGCAGAGTGACTCTTGACCAGCCATCTGAAAGGACTCAGCCAATGTTTGTTGAATGAACAAATGGAGCAGCCAAGGAGATAAAGTGTACCAGGAAGAAAGGGAAGTAAAGTCAGATATACATCATAAAACAAAGAGGGAAGGCAGTAGTCAATTCAATCAAATGAAGTTAAAAAATAAATTTCAGGGGCGCCTGGGTAGCTCAGTTGGTTAAGTCCTGGCTTCGGCTCAGGTCATGATCTCACGTTTCGTGGGTTCGAGCCCTGCATCGGGCTCTGTGCTGACAGCTAGCTCAGAGCCTGGAGCCTGCTTCAGATTCTGTCTCCCTCTCTCTCAGACCCTACCCTGCTCGCACTGTCTCTGTCTCTTAAAAATAAATAAAAGACATTAAAAAAATAAATTTCATGAATACAGATTGATAAAAGAATTTATTTATGAATGAATTAAAATATTTATCTTCTGTTTATAGAGCTATCATGTAATACTGAATACCTTTTCCAAGTATTGCATTGTATAAATGAAAATATTATGATGCTTTGGGGATAATGTAAATGACAGAATCAAAGAAAAATCCCATTTGGCCAATGTTCTCTGAATACAGAATAACCTGTGATTCTGGCAATCTTCCACTTATTCAAAAAATTCAAATAACCAGATTATACAATTTCCAAAACAAAGCATTTAATAAAAGGATTTTTAATTGAGTGTCAAATATAATAGATGTAGTTAAGAAACAGTAACATGATTTTAAGCAGGTAAAAAAAATGTGATTTATAAATGTGTTAGAGTAGAATCCTGCCAGGTATTTCAGAAATAACTAGTCATGTAATTGAGTTTGTGGTATTTTCATTCTTAATTTCATTTTCCTTGTATTTCTAGGCTGTTCAGCACTTGCCATGCAATTTTTTAGCACAGGGCGCACCAAGGTAATTCAGCTCGAGGTCCCTGCCCTGAGGAAGCTTGCATTATTGTGAGGAAGGTAATGATCAGCACATAATCATTTGCCCACAATAAGACAAATTGGCAACAAGTTATGAGGGATTTCAATACCTGTCAGAGAGATACCCAGGAGGAAACATGGGAACTGAGCTTTTAGGGCTGAGTAGGAGTCAGGCAGAGGAAGTATAAAAACAGGCATAGTAGGCAGAAGGAAGGCAATTTGATCAGAGAAGCAAAGAGCAGATTTATTGCATTTAGCAAAACCGAACATTTGGCATTATTGCAGAATGATGTGTAGAACCGGAAGCAAAAGTATGTGACATTGAATTACCAAGTATGGATCTAGAAGTCATGGAGGCTACAAGGAGAAACTTGGACTTTAACTTGGAGGTGAATGGAACCTTTGTAGGGTTTGCCATAGTTAGGTACAAGTTTTACACATATGTGCACATGCACGCATGGACACACACACACACTTGCTTACCTTTTACTGCTTTACTTATATAAAATCAGGTCTCTATTGAAAATGGATTTGAATACTACAGGAGTTGGAGTCAGACAGATAAGGAAAGGGCTCATAACTAATTTAGGAGAATAATTCAGAAAAGATGAACAAGAGAAATGAAAGTAAGAGTAGAGAGGAAGGATGAGATTTTTAGTGGACATTTATTATTTTTTGTTTGGGCACCACCCCTTTCTCTGATTCTTCTGATAAAAGGCAGCTTCTTCATTTGGAGAATAAATCCCACCCCTGGAACCACACTATCTCATCATCAATAGTGGCTACTCCACAGATGGATCAAATCTGCCAACTCCTCTTACCCTCTAACCCAATACCTCCACCACAGTAACTGGGCCCAGAAGCGGAAATATAGTCCAAACTGGGCCAATAAAAATCACTTCTAGGTTTAGAGTAGGAAGGAAAGTGTCATTTTCTCTCCACATGAAGCTGTGAGCCCGGAGTTACTAGAGAGGAGGTAGCCAACACATGAAGAGAAGCAGAGATCAGTGTAGAGGTAGTACAAATGAGAAGCTGAGAGATTTAGAAAGACACCTGGTACCATGAGTTCCCTGGTGCCCAGCTATATTTCTGCCAATCAAGGTGACAAAGTCCATTCAAACACCCTTGACTTTTTGAAAGTTTGAGTTACACCTCTTTGCTTTAGTGAGAGATCTACATTAGTACCTGTCTTTTTCTGAGAGAAATCCAAAAAGGATTTTTGTTTTTATGAAAAAAGGCAAAAGGTGAAAATAGCACTCAGCGTTTGTTTTGCAGATGCTGTTCTAGAGATCACACGCATCCTGAGTAGTGGCAACAGTGACCCCACCCAGCTCCTTCCCTGAGAAATGTCTTCAGCATCTTAGCATCAAGCTGCCATAGCTTTGAATTGTGTGTGTGAGCATCTGTGCTTCACTCCCATTTATTTTGTGCATCCATCAGCAACAAGTGACCTAAGGTATCCAAAAAGGCTAAGAGAGGTTATATTTTAGGTCTGGGAATGATCAAAAAAATTCCATATAAATTAATGGTAATTGCTTCTTCACTTCATTCCGTTTCAGATTGGGAAAGGTTTCATAGGAAAGCTGTACTTTGGGCTGGGCAGTAAATCTGTACTGTTTTCCTTTTGTCCAAGGGAAATTTAAGTACTAACGTTCTAGTTAGCAATGGGTAGAACATAGTACTGTTAATTGAGATAGAATGCAGAGGATACAGAAAAATAAGCAGGTTTTGAGATAAAGATGATGAGTCAAGCTTTACACAAGTTTAAGGTGCCTGTTGCCTTAGGGGCATTCCGCTGATATAAGCAGATCTAAATAAATGTGGATAGAGTTGCATCCAGCTTTGGAAATTTACAGGCTGGAGAATTATCCCATCGAGATGAAAGGTGAACAATTAAAAAATGATGCTATTAGACAAGGAAACTGTGCAGAGTAAGAAAAATAGTGGGATATAAATAAAAATCTGGAGAATGTCAACTGTAAAGGGTCTGAAATGAAAGAACACATTAAACAGAAAGAGAAATACCATAAAATTACAAAACAAACAAGGATGTTCAGTAATATAGAAACTAAGTGGTAGAAAATATGTAGGAAAAAGTTGCTAACTCTTAAAAGCTATGAAGAGGTCCAATGTCAAAAAAGTCTCTATGGAAACTGGAAGGGCTATTAGTGCTCTTACAGAGAACTGTTAGAACAGTGTGAAGAAAAACACACTTCCAGTGGGCTGTGATAAACACATGAGCTGAGGAAGTTAGCTACAATCAGTGCAGTTCTCAAATTTTCGTAAACAGAGGACAAAAAGATTAGACCACAGTGGAGGAGAATACAGGCAAGGCTTCACCAGGTCAAAAAGACGCCAATGGGAAAACTACATACATGCATGTGTAGTATATGAATCACACATATGTGTAGTAGTATATGAATTATACATACATATACATAAATAACTATATATTTATGTATATATTCTGAACCCCTAAGTTTACATCTCACTTTCTGAGGACATTTTGTATAACTTCTCTGTGCCTCTTTTATTCTTTCTGTAATAGGAGAATAATGGGATAATAAGTAGAAATTATTCAATGGAATCATCATGAGAGTTAAATATGTTAACAGGTGGAAAGAACACAGAGCACATCGCAGGACACAGTCAGCACTCAGGAAATATTAGCTACCATCACAGTAAAGATAATCCATCTTAGCCTTCATATTTACTTGGAAATCTCTTCCTTCTAGGTTGCTCAAGTGTGTAGGTAGAGAAGGATGCCAGAGCTCACAGAAATACATCACTACTTCGATTTCTTAATAATGGACAGAACTCTCAACACCAAAAATGCTTTGGACTGGCTGACAAGGCATTAAGCACTGATTTTCTGACTCTGCCTATCAGTCTTATTCCTCATAAGTGTTTTCTTTTCCTCTCAACTCCAAACCACCAGGTGTCCTTTTTATCTATTTAGGCTGACTCCAGAAGGGCTACTTTTCAGTGTCACAGAGAGCATGACATCATCACAGGGCGGCAGAGTACATATCAATATACCATGATGAACCATCATGATATATAATATATATCATATATAAATCAGTCATTATCTATCAGGGGCACCTTCCCAGGACTTACTTCTGCAAAACATCTATGCTGATTTCTCATAAATGTTGAGACACATTCCATAGACCATATAGCAATTTATTAAAATATGAAGAATGATTAAGGATGAAATGAGTATTGTATAATAAAAATCAGAATTCAAAAGTTCATTGGTAATACAATTTCAACCCTAAAAATGTATATAGGTGTGTGTTTATATTGTGCTTAAAAAGCACAGAAAAACTGGAAGAAATAACACGGACATTCTTCACAGAGCTGGAACGAACAATCCTAAAATTTGTACGGAAACACAAAAGACCCTGAATAGCCAAAGTGATGTTGAAAAAGAAAACCAGAGCCCAAGGCATCGCAATCCTGGACTTTAACCCATACTACAAAGCTGTCATCATCGAGAGAGTATGGTACTGGCATATAAACAGACACATAGATCAATGGAATTGAATAGAGAACCCAGAAATGGACCGACAAAAATATGGCCAACTCATCTTTGACAAAGCAGGAAAGAATACCCAATGGAAAAAAAAAAAGACAGTCTCTTTAATGAATAATGCTAGGAAAACTGGACAGAGACGTGCAGAATAATTAACTGGTCACTTTATTACACTGTATGTAAAAATAAATTCAAAATGGATGAAAGACCTAAATGTGAGACAGGAAACCATTAAGATCCTAGAGGAGAAAACAGGCAGCAAGCTGTTTGACCTCAGCTGCAGCAACTTCTTACTGCAACTGGAAGCCAAAAGAAAGCTGGAGTAGCCATACTTATATCAGACAAACTGGACTTTAAAGTAAAGGCAGTAACAAGAGATGAAGAAGGACATTATATAATAATTACAGGATCTCTCCATCAGGAAGAGCT
>NC_043704.1:109444586-109466658 GCF_006229205.1 Suricata suricatta
TGAAACAGAAGTTGGTGTTTTGATTTTTTACTTTGCTTTTCTGTTTGGAGTGTCATTGCCACTACTGTATTGTAAATGATGGAAAATAATTGCATATGTTAAAAAAATATGAAACTTTATAAAGTAAAAAAAATAAATAAAAATTTTAATTAAAAAAATAATGAAAATATAAAATATTGCATTATTCCATCTGTAAACATGAAAACTCCCCCCAATTAATGATGCCATTTTTATTCTTTAATAAAATTTTACAATGTTATTAAAAAAAAGCTTCTGCATGGTTAAGGAAACAATCAACAAAACTAAAAGGCAATCAACAGAATGAAAGAAGATATTTGCAAATGATAAATTGGATAATGTTTTAGTATCCAAAATCTATAAAAAAAACTTATCAAACTCAACATCCGCCCAAAAAAAATGATCCAGTGAAGAAATGGACAGAAGACATGAACAGACACTTTTCCAAAGAAGACATCCAGATGGCTAATAGACACATGAAAAACTGCTCAACATCATTCATCAATTTTTCTTGTCAGTTTAAGTGTCTTTTTAATTGTCTAGAAGAATAAATACTTTCCTTTGAGATAATTCTCCCCCTAGAATTTTTTTTTTTTTACTGAAAAAGAATAAGGAAGGGAAGGGAGGGGAAAGAAAGGGAAGGGACTCACTTATCCATTCATTCATTAAACACATATTTGTAGAGCATCTAGGTGCTAGGGATGCAATGACAAATGGACAGACCAGGAGATTTAAGAAAATGTGAAAACAGGGATAGAATTGTAGGCAGAGGAGACGAAGGAAAATTTTAGACAAGAAGCTCTGCCTGAGGAATCTGAGAGGCCCCCCAGGGACCCTATGCCAAGAGGAAGGTGAGGGAGAGGAAAAAGAGACTTATTGGGTTCAGAAAGGGGGCATTTTCAGGTACTTTTTTTTAAGTTTATTTACTTTGAGAGGAAGAATGCAAGCGGGTGAGGGGCAGAGAGAGAGGAGGGCTGGGGGCGGGGCGAGGGAATCCCAAGCAGTCTCTGCACTGTCAGCATGGAGCCTGACCCAAGGCTCGAACCCATGAACTGTGAGATCATGACCTGAGCTGAAATCAAAAGTCAGACGCTCAACCAACTGAGCCACCCAGGTGCCCCTCAGGACACTCTTTGTCCCCCCATTTTGTCCTGGGATCCTGCATCCAAAGCCAGTCACCCTCTCAATGCTTTCATTTCTAATCAATTTTTTGAGATATAATTTTATTTAGATATAATAAATTTCATCCTTTTTAATGTACAGTTGGAGGAGTTTTGACAAAATATATACCCATGTAACCAACTCCTCAATCAGATTATTTCCATCAACCCAGAAAATTCACTCATGTCTTTGGCAGGCAGTCCCCAGACCCCTGTATACTCAATGATCTAATTTCTAGCACGCTAGATTATTTTGTGAGGCCTACTTTTAACCAAGTCCTGAGTGGACGCCTATCCACAGCGGTTCCCATATCTCATTGCCATAACTTTGCCCAGCTTTTTGGCCACTCAGGAAGGACACTGTCATCCCAGTCAGGAGTACCTTTTCTGGAATTTAAGCCAGTCACTTTTCCCAAGTAGCTACGGACCAAGTATACTACAGGTGGAGATTTCTTGGAGGTGAACCTGCCTCTGAAGCCCTAGCTTTTGGGAATGTGGCTGAACTGGCTAACAAGCCCTCCCTTTGGTGTCTAGGAATAACAGTCACAGTTGCCCAAATGAAAACTTCCATGTGTTTTGAAATTCTGTTGGATGCTGGGACTGAGGTCATTTACCTGTCTTGTAAGAACTTCACTGAGGACGTTTGCATGTGTTTTCATGCTATTTTAGACTTCAGAAATTTGTTGTACTCTGTCCTAGAGTAGCACTGATTCACTGTCTTGGAGTAGCATTCACAGTGCCAGCGCCCTTGACGTATTTGTAATTGTTATAGAAAAAACACCTGCTACTAAAAACAAAAGCAACTTGCGCTTCTGTGGGATAACAGGCAGATGCGTGGATTAACCTACAGAGTCATGATAACTGAGATATCAGATATTCTTACCGTAAGACCTCTGCTTTAGATATTTAGAGTTTAGTGGCGCCTGGGTGGCTCAGTTGGTTAAGCGTCCAACTTCAGCTCAGGTCATGATCTCACAGTTTGTGGGTTTAAGCCCCGCATCGGGCTCTGTGCTGACAACTAGCTCAGAGTCTGGAGACTGTCTTCGGATTTTGTGTCTTACTCTCTCTCTGACCCTCCCCTGTTCTCTCTCTCTCTCAAAAATAAATAAAAGCATTAAAAAAATTAAAAAAAAAACAGGGTAAGAATTTTAAAAAAACATTTAAAAAATTAAATATTTAGAGTTTAAGCCAAAGCAATCTTGACAAAGAAGGGCAAAACTGGAGGTATCACAATTCCAGATTTCAAGATTTACCACAAAGCTGTAGTAATCAAAACAGTATGATACTGACACAAAACTAGACACATAGATCAACAGAAGAAAATAGAGACCCCAGAAATAAACCCACAATTATATGGTCAAATTAATCTATGACAAAGCAGGCAAGAATATACAATGGAAAAAAAGATTGTCTCTTCAATAAACAGAGCTGAAAAAACTAGAAAGCTACATGTAAAAGAATTAAATGGACTACTTTCTAACACCACACACGCTAACAAGTTCAAAATGGATTAAAGACTTAAATCTGAGACCTTCCAGGTCTCAACTGTCTATATAATCATAAAAATCCTAGAAGAGAACACAGGCAATAATTTCTCTGACATTGGTCATAGCAGCGTTGTACTAGGTATGTATCCTGAGGGACACAAAGGGAAACAAAAGCAAAAATAAACTATTGAGATTCGATCAAAACAGAAAACTACTGCACAGCAAAAGAAACCATCAACAAAACAAAAATACAACCTACAGAATAGAAGGTGTTTGTAAATTATACATCCAATAAAGGGCTCGCATCCAAAATGTATAAAGAACTTCTATAATCAACACCAAGAAAATTATTTGATTAAAAATGGGCAGAGGACCTGAATATACATATACCCAAGTAAGATGTACAGACAAATGGCCAAGAGATACATAAAAAATGCTTACATCAGGAAAATGCAGTTGGTAGCTACACTTAATGGTGAACATATCATATGCTTATAAGAGGCTTATATTATAGCATAATATATAAATTTGTCAAATCTGACGTGTACTAAGTTGTACACCTGAAACTAATGTAACATTATGTATCAACTATACTCAAAACATTTTTTAAATTTAATAAAAATAAAATACTTAGGATTCAAAGAATTGCCTTCTCTAATATTCTCCTTATGTTCCCATAGGTGATATATCTATATATATTCTAAAACAAAGATGGGGGAAATTGTTTGGAATTCACCAGGTTATACTACTTCTTTTCAGCATCCAAATTTATGACTCTTCTTACAGAATTAGTATGTATAGGAATACAAAGTAAAAAGAAGAAAAAAAAAACCTGGAGGGGATTTTGGTTTATTCAGTTAGAAATGCTGATAACAAAATTATACCAGCTCCAGGAAGCATTTCTTCCTCCTACTACATTATCTTTGTACACATTTAAAAAGAGTTGCTTTCTACTAATCTATAAAGCTGTATGTTTTGGCAGGGGGAGGGGGTTGTTTGTTTTGTGTAGTCTGTTTTGGGGGTTTGTTTGTTTTTCTAATGAAGTTTTAGCATGGAAACTGCAATGAACCTCTATGCTTCAAAAGTATTTACTGCTCCAGGAATTCTCAAAGCCCAGCCCATCTACGTGAACCTGTAGTCTGATGACAAAATCAGACCAGGCAGAAAGGTAAGTTGTTAGTAATCCTTTAACAGATTTGCAAACAATGCCCTCAGTAGCCATCATAATCATAAAAAACACCCTTTTTGTCTTTAAGAACATTATAGGTACAATCTGGGGGAAAAAAAGACAAGAGAGAGAGGAAGACAGTAAGATGCAATGAAAGAAATCCCTAGTCCTCTGGAATACCGAGGTCACACCTCCTAAATTAGTCTCAGAATCTATCAGCTACTATAGTTTTGGTTTTCCAGGCAGGTAGCAACATTCTCAGATAATGTGATTAAAGCCCTTAGAATTTCTCTTTGGGTCTTTTGTTCATTCCCCTCCCCCCACCCCATGTAATTCTCTTCGCTCCTTACTTATGAACACGATTAACATGGAATTGTCTGATTAATTACCCGAGTCAGCTATTCATCAACAGTGTATGTCAAACGGTATATGCTAACAGCACGTATACTGTAGCAATTCCCTTAGAGGCGTTTATAGGATATGCGAGAATTATCCCTTGTTTTAGTTTTCACTACATGCTCAACAAGATGTTGGAGAAAAACATGGAGACAAACAATTACAGAGTGATTTGATAAGTGTTATCATGAAGGTAAGTGGAAAGGGTTAGCAAGAAAATGGAGGGCTGCATAACTTTGCCTCCTTTTCTTTTCTAGATGATGTGACATTTAAGCTAGGCTATTTAAGGTTTTTATTGTATCTTACTGCTGGTAATAGTAACGAGTCTGAGCTACCTTAACAATCAAACAAAGCGTGTTTTACTAAACAAATTAACAACAACTGAAGTATCCTGGAAAGAGTAGTGTGCAAGGGGCAAAATAGCATCGCTGGACTGCGTGGGTTTACATCTCAACTCTGCTACTCATTGGCTGTGAGACCCTGGGCAAGTCATATAGTCTCTGTTTCATGTATTGAAAATGAGAGTCTGTGTATAAAATGCTTATAATAGTGCCTGGCATGTGGCTTTCAGGGCCTGAGAAACTGGTGCCAGAACTGGGAAGATCACCTGTGGCTTCCTCCCTCATCACTGCCACTCTCTGCCCTTCAGCCTCTTGCTCTGTCCTCTTTCTCAGGCTGTAGATCACAGAGACTTGGAAAAGCAGGCTGAGAAAAAACAAAATATAAAGGGCCTTGTATACACAACACTAACACACTTGAACTTGCTGTCAGTTAATGAGCCGGAAGTGTTTTGAAGCACTGCAGTAGCATGCTTATTTATAGTTACGATGTTTAAGAAAGATCACATAACAGCCATGTGATTGGGGAGAAAGATGGATGAGATCCTGTTTTATCCTTCAGATCTCTATTTACTATGTATAGGTATTTTTCTTGTCACCCACCTAAGATGAAAGGAGCTGGATCTATATTTATAATCTATCCATACAAATAGGGAAGGAGAAAGAGAAAAGGGGCATGATGTTTTGTTAGGGAAGACTAGAGGATCTTTTGAGGGGAGATGTATTAGTTTGCTCTGGCTGCCATAAGAGAATACCACAAACTAAGTGGCTTAAAAAACAGAAATTTATTTTTTCACAGTTCTGGAGGCTGGAAGTCCAAGGTCAGGGTGTTGTCAAGGTTTCTTTTCTCCTGAGGTGTCTGTCTTTTAGCTCTCAGATGGCTACTTTCTTGCTGTGTCCCCCCAAAGCCTTTCCTCAGTGCTTCCCATCACGGGGTGTCTCTGTGTGTCCTAATATCCCCTTTTCATAAGGACACAGTCAGATTGGATTAGGGCCCACCTAATGGCCTCATTTTAATTTGATTACCTCTTTAAAGGCCCTCCAAATATAATCACATTCTGAGGTTCTGGGGATTAGGGCTTTGACATATAAATTTGGTGGTGGCAGAGGAACAATGCAGTCCATTACAGAAAGCAAAACACTTTTGTTAGGAAGACAAGAATCCACAGTGACAGTGGTAGCAGAAAGAAATGGATTACAGATGATTTTCCCTTGTAGAATTAGGAGGACTTAATGACTGCTATGATGTGGAAGGAGAGATACAGGATAAAGTAAGACTATTTGTAAGTGTTCTGCCTTGGCTAGCTGGGCATACAGCAAGTACACAAATAAAACATATTTAGTACAAGATGTAGATTTGGGAGTAAATTAGGGCAATCATTTACAAATTCATTCAATAAATACTTTGGATGTTTTTACTACATACCTAGCACTTTTAGAGAAACAAATGCCCTGAGCTCATCAAGTTTACACTCAATGGTTCTCAAAATATGCAACCTTTGATGTATCTATTAGATACTGACAAGATTAGATACAGAAACGTGGACATGTTGGGTAAGCAGTTGAATGTACAGATGTGGAACCCAAGAGTTGGGCTGGCACTGTGGCTAGGAATGTAGAAGGCAGAGTAAATATATTACTGAAGTGGTGAACCTGAGTGTGTCCACCCAAGGACTACAAAGGTTGAGAAACTGTCTCTGAATTAGGCAAATGTGTTGGGTTATAAAGAAGAGGAAGGGCTAGTAAAGAGATGAGGGGAACAGATCAGGCAGTGAAGTAGAAGGAAAAACAATGAATGACTTCAGTTTTGACTATGTCCAGTTGAGATTGCCTGCAGAATTTATATATATATATCTATATATATAGATATATATATAGATATATATATACACATAGATATATATATACATAGATATATATACATATATATACACACACACATATATACACACATATATAACATTCAAATTAGCATTACAGAATAGTAATTTTATTTATTTTTTTAATTTATTTTTGAGAGAGATAGAGAGACAGCATGGGCAGGGGAGGGTCAGAGGGAGAGAGGGAGACAGAGAATCCAAAGACAGGCTCCAGACTCTGAGCTAGCTGTCAGCACAGAGCCCAATGCGGGCTGGACCCACGAACCTCGAGATCATGAGCTGAGCTGAAGTTGGACACTCAACCAACTGAGCCACCCAGGCACCCCTAGAATAGTAATTTTAAAATACATAGTTTACATGGGGCATATGAGTGGGTCATTTGGCTAATGTCCAACTCTTGATTTTGGCTCAGGTCATGATCTCACAGTTCGTGAGTTGGAGCTCCAGATGGGCTCTGTGCTGACAGCATGGAGCCTGCTTGGGAGTCTCTGTCTCCCTCTCTCTCTCTACCCCTCCTCAACTCATTGTCTATCTCTCTCTCTCTCAAAATAAATAAATCAACATAAAAAATAATAAAAATAAAATAAAAATGGTTTACATATTCAGGTCATAACAAACAATAACTCTATCTAACTGTGCCAAAGGTAGAAGTTCTAAGGAAAGGACTTTACTGTGTTACCTACACCAATCTATAATCAACAGGGAACAGGCCAAACTCTCAGTCTGTTCTCTGTGCAGAACTTACTTTGCCTCTGGCAATCTTGTTTAAAATACTTATTTACTTAGCATAGATTGTGCAAGGGTAAACTGGTGCTGACTGGCTGTCACCAGCATCAACTTTCAACGTCTTGTACAATATTGGCAGATACTTGCTCACCGAATTGTGTTTGCCCATCTAAATTTCCCTTGGTTCCCATTATTCTCACTAAGTCCCCAGACTGCAATACGACTTTCTCTTTCTTCATGTTTCAAGCCTTTAATTACTCCTTCAGACATCCCTTCTCAGTTTGGCAGTGTAAAAAGAGACTTCAGGGAAAGGTTTTCTAGACTTAAACAAATGGATTGCCTCAGTGTTTTCCTGTTCTTTTAAGAATTAGGGCGAAATTATGTCTTTGTCATGTAGTCCACGTGAGTTTGAGCCAAAGGGCACATTGGCAATGATTCCTTAGGGAGCATATGAAGCAGTCCTTCATCATCAGTCATGGAGGATGCTGATTATCTTGGGAACACAAAAATGAAATCTTCTTGGGTCCTCTAATAAGACCTTCATTTCCCTTCAGACATTCTCATTTCACCATTAGCACATTCATGCTGGGATAGCATAGCATAACGTGTCTTTGCCAGTTTTCTCCCCAGGCTGGCCAGTCTTAGTCTTTATTTCCATTTTGCTTTTTGTTTTGTATGTATGTATTTATTTATTTTATAGAAGATATGACTTTTTTTAATGTTTATTTTTGAGAGAGAGACGAAGTATGAGCCAGGGAGGGGCAGAGAGAGAGAGGGAGACACAGAATCCGAAGCAGGCTCCAGCCTCTGAACTGTCGGCACAGAGCCTGATGCGGGGCTCGATCCAACAAGCCGTGAGATCATGACCTGAGTCGAAGTCAGACACTTAACCAACTGAACCACCCAAGCTCTCCTGTTCCCATTTTGTGTTTTAAAACCATAGACTTTTGATTAGTAATCATCTTTTCCAAATCTGTCTGAAATTTTGCTTTCCCCCAAACATACACACGTGATTTTCTTAAAAAAAAAAAAAAAACAAATACATAAATATAATTTTAGCTCCCTTTTGTACTTCCTCTTCATAATAAGGCTATTAAAAATTCTTTAGTCCCTAATGTAGCCAAAATTAGAGAGGGGGCTCATATTTTTGAACCCTATTCTAAATGAGTGCCATATTATAAATTAAACGCAGAAAAGTTGACATGAATTTGTTCAGTCACATGAAGGAGAAAAGCCAAAACTCTGCCATTCCCTCTCAAGTCCCCACTTCTTACCTTACCTTTCTTCCTATTTCTTTCTCTCAAGCTTCTCTCCTCAACTTGTGCACATAGTAAAGAGAGTCTTTACCCATGATGTGGACCCTAATCCAAAAAGCACACAATAGTCCCAGGCTCTCTCAAAGTGGTGACATGGAGCAGAAAAATAAGAAAAACATGGGACAATTAGCGAGGTCTCCCGGGGGTGTCAGAGGAAGAAGGCACCTGAAAGATCATATCACCAAGGACAAGCAGACCATCACATCTTCAGGGCCATAAATGAGCAAAACCAAACAAAAATGATTATGGCCCAATACAGAGGAAAAAACCCATGGAGATTGGGGTGACACTACTCAGGTCAGCCAAAGGTTGCCATTCAGAACCATGGGATCAGTGCTGCCAGAGCTCCTGATCATTACTCTTATTTTTGAGAGTTGGAGTTTTAATTATTATTTTTGAAATAATCAGAAAGGTTGTTATTTTTTAAATGTGTATACAATAACTTGAGTTTGTAAGTCAACTAATCTTTCCTTGACACTTGTTAGACTCAGAGGACACCAAGTTAAAACCTCTTACACAAGAAAACAGTATTCCAGATGTCTACCAAAGTCACACGATGATTATCAGGCAGAACCCAGACCAAAATATAAATTTCATGCTTCCTGAATATTCTCTAGCTGTTACCATGTTTTCCCAATTAATCAAATTTGGAAATGGAAATATAAAGCAAGGTAACAAATTCTTCAATTAAGAAATAATAAAAGAAAGAATATTAATATTTTCCCTTCAATATTTTGATACACTATTTAGTTTCTTTCATTTTGTGTCTTTTCAGGAAAAAAAGGAAAAGGAGAGAAAGGGAGAAAGAGCTTCCTGGAGAGGAGAAAATCAAATCTGTTTTGAAGTCTTGTCTACGTACCAAACAACTTCTTTAGGACTTAAAAAAGATAGAGTTAAAAGAGAAAGTATGTATTTTAGTCTTATTTAAGAAACTAGAGAGTAAATTAGGTAAGTAGTAAATGAAATGAGATCAAAAAAGCATAACTAATGAAAACTTCCTTCATATAAGTTAAAAAAGAATTATAATATATAATATAAGAATTGTGTGTGAATTTAATTCCTTAAACATGTTGTGAAGTAAACACGGGGTCTGGGACGACTCTAAATTTGCACAAGATTACCTAAAGGTTACCTCTGATAGTGAGACTTCTGATCCCTAGCCCGTACACCTCCATTTGGCAGCTTGAAAGCATGAGACATAGAGGATTAAGATGTTTTGAATGGATGTTTGAATGGGGGTCTACTAGGGTCAGGGTAAGAGAGACTGAGTGGACACATCTCACTAAAAGCTGAGCTTGCTGTGTTCATGTGAGCACACTGGGGAAAAGTAGATTATCTTGTGTGCCCAGAACTAAGTACTTCTAGCGTGGTTTTTTTTTTTTTTAGTCATTCTTTCCTTCATTCATTTATTATATTTAGCAGTTCCAATCATAGAAGAATACAGCAATGAAGAAGCCACAGGAGATTCCCTGCCATGATGAAGTTTATATTCCATCAAGAGGAGACAGATAATAAATAAGAAAAAAATTAATGAATGATGCAATTTCAAACTATACCAACCACTAAGGAGAAAAATAAAGCCAAGTACTATAGTAGATGGTAATGACTATGATAGAAGGGAACTATTTTTAGATATTTCCAGCAGAATGAGTATAATACAGAAGTGAAGATAGGAGAAGAGGGATAAAGAATAGTGAGTTCAAAGGCTCTGAGGTCCAAATGACCTTGAAAAGTTCACAAGACAGAAAGAGGGTCTATAGGCTGAAAGAAATGTAACAAGTCCAAGAGGTCATGTTTTCCATCATGGGGGCTTCTCATTTCATTCTCAATAGCACAGGAAGCCACTGGAGAGTTTTAAGTAGGGAAATGAGCTGTCCCTGCGGGAAGACTGACAGTACTGCAGAGCCTTCATGAGAAAATAGAACAGGAGAGCATCACTTCTCTGCCTCATGGAATGAAAGAGAAAATGCAGAAGAAAGAAGAGTTTCCAAGCTTGATATACATGTAACCCAGAGAACCAGACACCTGCAAGGGAAGTCTCTGACTTGGGCAGCTTTGGGCCAAGAAAGTGATTTGGCTGACTGAATTAACACTGGCCAGAATTGGAAGAATGCCCAAATCTTGCTTGCAAAATACCCATTAAACATCCAGTCTGCTTCATCAGAACATGGGCTTAACGACAACCAACAGAGCCAGTCTGACTTGAATAGAGACCACCTTCTCCAAAGGCAGCAGTGCTCCCTGGGAGGACTGGCGGGGCTTTGCACTTGCGTGTTCATCTTACCTGCCAGACTTCGGTTTGCATTTGTTTTTTAACATGACCTCTTTAGTGCCTGTGTGCATTGCTGGTAGGGGCATAAATTGGCACAACCTGGCCGTATATACCAGGAATGCTAAAAATGTGCATTTGCTCTGACCCAACAATTTTACTTCTATGAATTTATCTTGAGGAAATGATCAAAGATACAGTGATGAGATAAACAAATGGAGAAAGCATAAATATCCAGCAATAGTTCATGGGTCAGGTACATTATGACACTTTTGCAACCAATCAATGTCATGTTCGAAAAAATGACTTTATGACAGAAAAAAAAAATCTGGAACATAATTTTAAGTAACAGAGACTACAAAATACTGTGCAGGACAGGAATCTGACTTTTTAAACATCTGATTTAACATATACATTGCATATTACAATAAAGTGTTAACAGTGGTTCTTTCTCCACTTAGACTATATTTTAAAATTGATTGTTTTCTGAAGTTTTCATAATGAACATAATTATTTTTGTAATTTAAAACAACTCTCTCAAAATGTACTCATACCTCCATTGAAAGCTCTGAGGCCACAATGCTTACCTGTAACGTCCTAAGGCTTGTTTTCCAACCTGAATGGTGGGGGTTGGGGAAGCTGCCCTGGTCAACAGAAGCCTGGAAGACATGAAACGTTGGGTGACGTAAGAGAACGGAAGCAGGCTGTTACACACCCCGACGTTGTAATTCCACATATTCTATATATTGTTATTTCTTTCCTTATTTTTGGACTGAAGTCGTCCAAGCTTGGTGCATTTGGTGGTGACAGTCTCCTTTTCCTCCCAGACATGCATGCTGTACAGTGCAGATAAAAGTCTCTCTGCTCCACGCTTTATCTTCAGTGCTTACTGGGCACAAGGTACGTATTTGCTGAATAAAGTTAAAAGAACGAATGACTCTAAGCCCTATTTATAGGGAATCAGAGAGAAACATGGCATAAGGCATTGATAAACACAGGTGAATTCAGGTCAGTTTTCAATAAAAATGAAAGTACAATGTCTAGGAGGACTGAATTAAACTGTTTACAAGGGTATATTATCCTACAGATGTGGCTGGAAAATTCCCTTTTGCTCCAGCAGTATTTTAGGAGCTACTAATTTCTCATATGAATGGCTTCAGACAGTGATTTCGTTTCCACAACAAGCAAGAAGATGAAGACCTATGGGGGAAAAAATTGAAATTCATAGACTAGCACTGCTGGCAACTGAAGGCATAGAATGAAAGGTTGTGGGGGGACTTCAGAGGCAAGAAAGAGAAGTAAAATAAACTAGTTTATGTAAATTACACACATTCTAAAATTATTTTTCTGTACTATTTAATTCAAAAATTATAAATGCAGGGAGCATGCCATAAAACCCTATGATATTTTCTTTAATCCAAATAAGTATCAAGGATCTTGGAAATATTCATCTTTCCAATACAGTGTGGATGCAAACTAATGACAAATAATAACTGCAGACCAATATTTTTATACAAACAAGGTTGATCCATGGATTCAAAGAAGAAATTCTTTTTATACATAAATTACAGGGAGATAGAGCTGAAAGGACCTCAGGCTTATTAGTCAGAGTTTTCCAGGGAACCAGAACCAGTAGGGGGGGGGGGGAGTTGGGGAGGAGAAAAACTCTTTTAAGGAATTAGCTCCTGCAATTGTGGAGGCTGACATGTCCAAAACCTGCAGCAGGCTGGAGACCAAGGAAAGAGTTGATGCTGTAACTCAAATCAAAAGGCAGCTACTGTCACAATGCCCTATTTTGGGGCTGGGGATGGAATCAATCTGTTTTGTTAGAGCCTTCAACTGATTGGGTGAGGCCCATTCATATTATGGAGGATTCTCTGCTTTACTCAGAGTCTACTGATTTAAATGGTACTCTCATATAAAAAATACCTTCAAACCAACATCCAAATGTGTTTGATCAAATATCTAGATACTCTGAACTAGCCAAGCTGACACATAAAATTAACCATCACAAGAACCCAAATACATATTTGGAAGGACTCTCAGAAAAGTGAACTTCCCAAACTTGCTGACAAATGGACCATTGTAATCTTTCCTTAGTGTTGATATAAATCTTTTCCTGAAGCCTTCAAAATGCTCTTTACAGTCACTTCTAGAGCTAGAAGATATCAGACAGTACCTTTTATTCTTTTAAGGATAGCGTGACTTGTTCCAAAAGTATGTAAATCATCTTTCAGGGATATGGATTATCTAATTCACTTGGCATCCCAGATGCTCTTAATACCATGATTTCCATCTTGTAAGACTCCAGTACCTACTTGTTCAATTAAACTAGCCTGGTTTTTAATGAGTTCAATAGACATTTGTCATGTCACATCACCTACTTCTCTGATTTTTGTTTTACTTTTCTAAAAACAAAATGAGATTTACTAATAATCTCTAATATAATGTAAGCAGTGGCTATGCTAAGCAAGTAAGAGTTTAGCGGAGAGAAATGGCAAGAAAGGCTCTTCATGAAGGGGAGACTTGGAGAATGGGACACATGTAGTCAGACAGGAATGTGGAGAACTGCAATGGAAGGAAACGATGAAATGAAAGAGGTGGAAATGTCCAAGGCACACTCAGTACACTACACGTCGAGCACAGAGCTGTTGAGGGAAGCTATGTGGCCACGTACACAGAGAGCTTAAAGACCATATAAATAGTTTGCACTTAATTTAAAGGGACTGGAGCATTATAGTTCTGTATTGAGAAGTAACATAATTAAAGTGGTATTTTATGTAGAAAAAAAAAACTATTCTGATTATATGAATGTAACCTCTTTAAATTAATCTATCTTTTCTTTCTGTCTCCTATTCCCATTTTTTAAATGACAGACAGAATAATCCAATTCCGTGTATAAATTAAACAATACTAAGCTGAAAATTCATGCACTACCAAAAAGAATTTAGAAGTAATTTTGTCATAAAAATTATTTCAATTCAGTTGTCACAACTAATACCTGTTATTACATTTATACACAATGACTTGTCAGAGGAAAATTTTAAACAGGAAAATGTGGGCTGCAGAGAACCCCATTAAAATGAAACATAAAATCTAGGGTGACGGGAAGAACAGATATCAAAATTAAGAGAGAAGAGACACAGTCTGTACCCAGATGTCACATTAAATGTTCCAAGTTAGAAGTAAGGATTGATGGCTTGCTACTTAGTTATCTCCAGCAGTAAAGAATTGACTGGTTCACAGTATCTGATTATGGTTGGTATTTGGAAAAAACAGACTACTGTTGTGGCAATAACAAGTGATGCTCTGGGGACTAAGCTGTGTCTCAACTACCACCTACTTGGTGACTGACTAAATATTCTCATCTCAAGTCCCTAATTTCTTCATCCATAAATGGACATAATTGTGTCACAGAATGATATGCTGAGCATTCTGGGTCCAAGTGCCTCCCTAGCCTCATATCCCACACATAACAGGGCTTCTTAAGAATACAGTTTCCCTTCCCACCACCTTTTCTACTCTGGCCTTCAACATCTTCAGCCGTAAAGTTGTAGACACCACCACCAACCTCACAGTGCTTCTGCAGAAAAGGGAGAGAGCTAACCTACTCTAAGTAATGCCCACAAGACTCTCATTATACTAGGTCCTTTCACACATTATATAATAAAGGTTGTTAGACAAAATTATTCTCATTTCACCCTATAGCTTTACCTTTAAAAGAAGATAGCCTATTTTTTGTGTGTCTGGTTAGAATCAGATGTATCCAGCCTTTTCCTTCACAGAATTCAAAAACGAGCAGAATGCCATGATTAAATGGCGTCTTAGAGTTTTTATTCATGAGAGCTCAGAAAACCATTCATCTTAGTAAATAAGATACAGTAATAATTTGTTTATTGAGTGCTTACTCTCTGCCAGTCTTCAAAGTATTAACTCATTTAACATATTAACATGTATTAACTCATTTAACGTGACTATAAGTTGGCCCATACATGTGTTAATTACCATCATTTTATGGGTAGGAAAAATGAGAATTTATGAAACATGGTTGAGGTCATTATGCTTGCAGAGATGGAATTAAGAGACATATAGTCTGGGGCGCCTGGGTGTCTCAGTCAGTTGAGCATCCAACCAAGTGTCCAACTTGATTTTGGCTCAGGTCATGTTCCCAGGGTCATGGGATCAAGCCCTGAGTCAGCCTCCACTCTCTCTCCTTCTGCCCTTCTCCACTCACACTCTTGCTCTCTACAGTGAAAGAAAGAAAGAAAAGCAAAGAAAGAAAGAAAAAAAGAAACAAAGAGAAGGAAGAAAGAAATATAATCCCATGCATTCTCTGGGACATGGAACAAAAAGCAAATAATATCCAAAATTGTGACCTACACTCTTCTTTCTTAAAAAAATGAGAGCAAGTGAACTATTAGACTTCTACTATGTTTAAAATGTCTATAATTTCAAAAGAGCAAATTACACATCATGCAGTGAGAAAAATAAAAAGTCTAGTGTATCATCCTTATTCAGAAATATTAGGCTTGTTTTTAACTGAATTTGATTTTAAAATTACTTTTAAAAGAATCTCAGTAATATAGACACAAATAATCCACAGAAGATTTCCAACACCGCTCATGATAGAACTTTTGCCCTCGTAGTCAAAAGTTACATTAAAGCCAGGCATATCTCTGGTATGTATCTAGGGATAGATGTTCAGTTCTTTGATATACTTTATCCTTAATAATTTTCTGAACAGATTTACTGAGATCTGATTTATATACAATAACATCACATGTTTCTCATGTGCTCTTCAATGGCTTTAATATATTTAGTGACTTATGCAACTATCACCACAGTCTAATTTTTGAACCTTTCTATCATGCTAAGAAAACACCTTATTATACCCACTTATCATGATTACCTGTATCTTTGTCTTCCTCTCCAGCCCTAGGCAACCACTTTTAATTTACTTTCTATCTCTGTAGATTTGCTTATTCCAGACATTTCATATAAATGAAATCATACAATGCGTTCTTTTGTGCTGGACTCCTTCAGCTTAGCATGTTTCTGAGCTGGCTCTGTCGGGTAGTATGCATCAGGACTTTGTTTCTTTTCATTGCTTAGTAATATTCCATTGTTTAAATATACTGCATTAGTTTATCTATGTACCTGTTGTTTGATGTTTTAGTTGTTTTCACATTTAATCACTGTGGCCTCAAATAAATTTTCTAGTCAAAGTAAAACAAAAAATAAAGCAATCAAAGCATTAAATCCAAATCAAAAAAGCACTGATGGAATCTTATGTTTTATGCACTAAAGATCTAGAAGACCTAGTTCCTAGCTTCAAGAAACTCCCATAGTTAAAGAAAACTGATCAACTTGTCATACAAAATTAATTAATTATTTTAAAGTGGTAATACTTCACATATATTATCATTAAGTACCAACTACTTTAACACATTTAATCTTCACAAAGATCCTCTGAGGTAAGCACCATTATGCTTTAGTTTTTATAAATGTGGAAACTGAGGCATGGACAAGTTAAATTATCTGCCCTTTATATAGCTAGTTTTTGGCAGAGCTGGTATGTGAAGGAGGCAATGTTCATTCAGAACATGCATGCTTTTTTGTTTTGTTTTAATGTTTTTTAACCTGTATTTATTTTTAAGAGAGAAAGGGAGACAGAGCACAAGCTGGGGAGGGACAGAGAGAGAGACACACACACAGAATTTGAAGCAGACCCCAGGCTCTGTGCCGAGAGCTCAGACCCTGACACAGGGCTTGAACTCACAAACTGCAAGATCATGACCTGAGCCGAAGTAGGATGCTTAACCCTCTAAGCCACCCAGGCGCCTCTCAGAACGTGCATTCTTGTACCACATCGTCCTGTCATTCAACTAATTGCAACATTTCAGTTAATATTCTTTCTTCCCACAAATAAATCACCAGAATTAGTCATCAAGATGTGCTGGTTCTTTTATATCAGAACGGTAAATCCATTTTTGACCTCTGACAGACCCCTCATACAGAAGCAGCCTGAAGATTATAAATGCCTTTACAAATATGTGACATTATTAAAAGATTATTGTGATTTGACGAATATGTATATTTAGAAGCATAAGCATATGATACAGTACATACGTGCATTCCCAAAAAGCTTGTGATATGCTACCCTGCACTTAGAGAGCTTATGGGAACCAAACAGAATTAACACAGCCCACTGAGAACATATGCCACTTTACAGCCACAGCGCTCATAGCAATGCCAACAATGAACACCCTGCTGAAAAACAACTTACCGTATTTTTTTAATGTTAAAATCAAAATAAATCCTATAGTAATGATGAGACTTTATCCAAAAATACAGATGAAGGTAGACCGATGGAAGGAGGTAAAAGAAAGTCTGTTGAATTAGGAGACACACAAGCCCATCAGAAATGGCAGGTGGAGAAGCAGAAGGCTTTCACATACTACAGCACATATAGATGTTGATGGGTCCGGATCAACTCTTTTGTCATTGTTTATTTTGCACGTGATCAGCCATAAGAGCAGTTGGTGTAGATGGACACCATGCACAGTACTGCATCCTTTCAAGGCTTACTAACCCCAGCTTTGTGAGCACACTTTGCATCCTGCCGCAGCGGCTGGCCATGCAAAACAAAGAAGCTGGAGGAGAATCACATAAGAACCGTCTGGTCTTCCAAGTTGCATTGACATCACGTCCCTCTATATTAATTCCATTTGACTGTATTCACGTTACAGACCATGTGCAGAAGAAGAAGAAACTATATCTGAAACGGATTACAATGAAAAAGAACACAAATAGCTTTCCCACTAGAATTATTGCTAAATTTAAGTTCCTTCTTCCGTCTTTGCTAAACATACTTAAAAGTTGAAAATGCATATTTAACTCAGGGCAAAATACTTTACTAAATTAATTCCCACTCTAGTAAGTAGTCTATGGGTCACTGCATAGAAAGTACTGCTTTCAGTCCCAAGCAAAGGTGTCCAAGAAGTCATTTACACATTTCTGCTTGCAATTTCAATGTGAGTGTAAATTATTTTCCCTTTCTTCTCCAGTGACATTAATACAAAACCAAAGATAATGTGGGCTGATTATTATAGCCTTTTATTCCCAATAGTCCTATTTTAGGACAGAGGCATTCACTAAAGTCCAGCATCATTTAAATTCTTTTAATGTTTATTTATTTTTGAGAGAGAGAAACAGGGCCTGAGAGAGCAGAGAGACAGAATTGGAAACAGGCTCCAGGCTCTAAGCAGTCAGCACAGAGCCTGACACAGAGCTCAAACCCAGGGACCGCGAGATCATGACCCGAGCAAAAGTCCGGCGCTTAACCGACTGAGCCACCCAGCTGCCCCAAGTCCAGTATCATTTAAAACAAAACAAAAATAGATAGAAAATCTAATATTCAGGAGAAAGTTTTTCTGTCCAATTCACAAGAAACTTCAGATGATTATAACCTCCTTCTATAGTCTAGGTTGATGTTACTCTCTCTGATGTTATTAAAATAGATTAACTTTCTGCAAAGAGCCAGGACTGGAGAAAATGCTTTGTTTTAGGCAGTGTCACCAGCCCTACTGAGGAGTGGAGCCCTTCTTGTAACTTTGTTCCTTGGGTTGCTCAAGGCTGGATTTACTACTCCTCGCAGTAAAAGTCCCTGCTTGTTCTCCTCCTGCTCTGAACAAAGGCTGATTTTCATAAGAAAAGAGTTAATGAATGCTTTCCCTTAGGCATTGGGACTAGCTCCTTCCAGAGAAGTGGGTTGTTGCATTGCTTTTTGTCATCTTTCATCACAGAAGTGTTTGCAAAAGGCAGCAGAAACTGTGCTCGGCACACCGGTCTCTGCTTTCATGTAACCAGTGATGGGAAACCACCTGTAAAGAATTTTAACAACAAACGTTTGCTGGCACACAAATCTGAATTTATAGCAATTAGAGATGCACACATTTTCATAGAAGAGTCTAGGCACAGCCCGTCCTGATTTGGTCCTCCAAGACCTGAGTGTTCATTGTTAGTTTTGGCTTCCCTGTTACAGCTGATAACATCGAACATTGAAAACCGAGAACTGCTGAATGCAGCTCCAAGCAGCTTCGGGTTGAACGATGTTATCAATGGTTACAAGAGTCACAGAGAACTCCAGGGCCTGGCTGGGTCTTGGCTTGTAAAACATCTTTCAGTTCTACCTCTAATATGTTTTTATGTAGAAAGTAGCTTGGGATCTGCTCTTATGTTCCTAAACGCCATGAATTTACTGAGAGGGAGCAGAGGAATTTCAAACACTGAAGATATGGTAATAAAATGGAGACACACAAAATTTTATTTGTCTGTTGGAAAACATATATATATATATATATATATATACACACACACACACACACACACACACACACACACACATATGTATATATATTTATATATGCACAACAAATTCCAGGTGTATTCTGGACAACTCTTAAGGACCTATTTGCAAGCATTCTAAATGGAAGAAAATTCTTTACCCTCCTAATAAAGCTGTGTCTCATAATTTCTGGATCATTTTGCACAGCTCAGCTGCACAAAACAGGTTAATTCCTGCATAGAGGGCAGCTGAAAGGAGGCAGATGATGAGATAGAGCTTTCCCAGGAGTGCCTGGGTTCTTCTTTTCCGAGGATCTGTACTGGAAGCCTTGGGAAATACAGAGCACATGGGAGAAAATGAGAACATGCATCCTAGGGCTCTGAATTCATTTCCAGAGTCCCCCCCACCACTGACCTGACTCCCAGCAAGTGACCTGACATTTTGCATCAGGACCAACTGCAGACAACCAGCTGCTAGGGGCTTGACTATGGGGCAGCCACACAGAGAAAAGGCTAAAAAATAAACTTTGAGAAATCTTTAAAATAGAACTTTCCAGAACACATAGGTTTTCTCAGAAAAAATATTAATAAGTTAATGTACAAATATACTAATTCAAGAGTGAAATTAAGATATTTAAGATTATATAACATTTGCATCTAAGTGAGTACCAAGAAGGATAATAATGAGGAAAACAGATAATGAGGACAAACATGTTTTCTTGATGTAACTCTGACCTAGAGCAGGGTTCAGCCCAGGTGGTTACCATATACATACACTGGAGATTAATTAGAAAACCAAGTATTAAGAAAAAGAATGCCCCACTTTAAAAATGTTTTATTTTAAAATATTACAAAAGTAAAGTATTACTAAAGTAATTAAACATGACTAAGTATTTAGAAGGCTCTTAAATTCTATCTAATTTTCTCTGCTCTGATATGATTCTTACATTTTTCTTCTCCCTTTGGATTTGAATATGGAAACACATGATAAAAATTATAATATCATAATTTAAAATATTGAGATAAAAGTTTGAAAATAGCAGTTTTCAGGAGTGCCTGGGTGGCTCAATCAGTTAACGATCCAACTCTTGATTTCAACTCAGGTCATGATCTCAAGGTTCATAAGTTGGAGCCCTATGTCAGGCTGTGTGCCGGCAGTAGGAAGCTTGCTTGGGATTCTCTCCCTCCCTTCTCTCTCTGCCCCTTCCCCACATGTATACGTGTGTGTGCATGCTCCCCCCCGCCCCCTCTCAATAAATAAACTTAAAAAAAAAGAAAATAGCAGTTTTCAAAAGTTAGTCTTTTGGGTTAGGCCATTTTACTTGAGGCCAAGTGCATAGAAAATTTATCTGTCAATGATCAAAGGCATTATCATATCCCAAATCCCTGAGGTCTTTCTTGCCTCTCTAGCAAGGTGCATTAGCCAACTAATAGTATTTCCAGATAGAAAAATGGAAAGGAAATGCTGAGCCTGACACAGAGAAGAGCCTAATAGGCTTGTGTACGTACATTAGCCTTATGACTCACGATGGGTTTGTGGACACCACTGCCAACTCTATCTCAGCCGGTCAGTCATTAACACTCACTCTGATCCCTGCTGCCTTTTCTCCCTTCAAATTCTCTTACAAACTTTCCAAGTAGATGCTTTAACTTAATATTTCTTTGAGGAGGAGAGAATGTAAGCAAGTTCAAGGAAAGCCAATCCGATGTCTCATTTTCTTGGCTGATTTTAACAAATATTAAGTTCCAGATTTTGTTTTATTTATGGGGTCAATCCCTCTAGTAACAGAAAATGAATTAATACTGAGTCATTCAAGGGCTAAAAGGAGAATAAAGAAAAAGAGAACGCATCTCCCCTCCTTAATTAACAACAAATTACTTTCAAATTGTTTAAGTTTTTATGATTTTTTTAAACACATAAGTTACATAACAGTAGGCTAAAATATATTAAACACACAAAAATGAAACTGGTAGTAAATTAATTTTATTTAGTTATCAAAGTTACTTTACCCCCTCTTGTTTCCTACTATCTATTAACATGAGAATCAGAGATATGACTGGAAAGGAGTTCTTTTTCACTACCTCAATAGAAAACTAGTACTTCTATTAGCCTCATCAAATCCAGAAATAAAACAAATTATGATCTCCAAATTCATTTATTTTTTAATGTTTTTTATGTTTTTTATTTATTTTTGAGATACAGAAAGAGAAAGCACAAGCATGGGAGGGTCAGAGAGAGAGGGAGACACAGAATCTGAAGCAGGCTCCAGGCTCTGAGGTAGCTGTCAGCACAAAAGCCCAATGCAGGGCTTGAACCTACGAACCATGAGATTATGACCTGAGCTGAAGCTGGACGCTTAACCAACTGAGCCACTCAGACACCCCATGATCTCCAAATTTAAACATTCATTGAGATTTTCATGGTGATTTCTCATTCTTTCATACTTTCTGGAAGATTCTATAGACATCACTTGCAAGAATTGTTTAAACATGCTTTCTACTATAATGTTTCCTGGTGTGGGGTAGATAGATCATTTGCATTGCCTCCAAACAAAACAGACTAAAATGCTATCAGTAACCTAAAATATAGAAAGAAAGAGAAACTCCTACAGATCACTCCTTCTTTACAACTTCTCTAGACACAAATGCTAGATCAGAAAAGCTGGAAGGAAAGTCTATTTTAAATGGCTTCACTACTAAAAGCAAGCAGTTAGTAGTGCTTAAGAAAAATTGATTCAGTATCTAATGGATACCTGTCACAACACAGCTTTTTATATACTGTTAAGTGAAACTGCAATACAATCTAAGTTTATTTTGGGAGTGTTTGCTGTATCATTGGATTTAATGAAATGTTTAGAGGTGCAGTAGGCATGACTTTGAGTAGATAATGAAAGAAAATGCAAAATGCTTATTGATTTATGATGTGGTTTCATCTTAGCTTGGGCAAACCATGCAGTATTTAATACAT
>NC_043704.1:109466758-109475694 GCF_006229205.1 Suricata suricatta
AAAAAATAAATAAAATAAAATGGCTTCATTTAGAATGAAAAATTAGTATTTAATTATGTATCTACTTTAGCATTTTCAGGGTTGAGATATAGAGTTTTTCACTGTTTCATCAGCTATGTCTGTACATGCTCACCTTGAACTTTAGATGGAATCTAAGATGTTCCATCATTCTCCCCTCCCCATTCTGCCTACAGAAGCCCTCAGAACTGGTTCACCATTTGTAGTACCAGTTGCAGGACCCAATCAGGCTGAGTTATTTAAATCTACTTAGATTGGGGATCCTGAGTGAATCAGTTGGTTAAGCATCTGACTTCCACTTAGGTCATGATCTCAGGTCTGTGGGTTCAAACCCTGTGGTCTGAGCTGACAGTTCAGAGCTTGGATCCAGCTTCAGATTCTGTGTCTCCCTCTCTCTCTCTCTGCCCTTCCCCATTCATGTTTCATCTCTCTCTCTTCCCAAAATAAACAAACATTACAATGAATAAATACACATAGACCACATTTCTTCTCCTTTTTCAGGTTAGCTATTTTTAGCAGCACTACCATTTCCCCTTCACACTTCACCCACTTCCCTACCTCTAATGTTAATCAGGTCCAATATTTTAAGATCCCGAGTCGTCCTGGAGAAACCACACCACCATGTAGTCAGTGTTCCAGATGCCCAGGGACAGCTGGCCTGCAGCCCTCTCTGGTCAACTATTTATATGTCCATAATGAGTAGTCTCTGGCATTCCTCACAATAGTAAATCAAAACCATACACAAACTGGTCATCCTTCATTTAACCTGCTGCCCCTACATCCTACCCTCTTTCTCGAACAGCACACTTCTCTCCTATTTCACGAAGAAATTGAAATTTCCCAGGTGTTTTCCCTTCTGATGTCTAGGACCCGACATCTGTCTCTACATGATCTTTTCTACTTGTCTAAGGTTTCTTGGGCTGGGAGTGGCAGTTTATCAGCATCTCCTCCCTCCCCTGTGTCTTCAGTGCTTTTCTTCTATATCCTTACATTCTGTCTACATTTACAAGACTATTACCTGGGTTCTGTGTCCACTCTGCTAAAATTTTCTAGCCATGACGGCCAATGATCACTTCCTATTGCTCCACACAAACTCATTTTAATTATATTAATTGACATCCTTATACTATTTGACATAGTTGGTCATTCTATTCTCTCCATTCTTCCCTCTGTGACCACTTTCAGTAATGGTTCTCCTCTTGCATTTCAGACCTTCCCCTTTCAATCTTCTTCCCTGATTCTCTTTTATTCATCTCCTAAATGTCCATGATATTGCGGGGAGGTGAAGTGGTCAAACCAGTATTCAGAGACAGAAAGTAGAACTCTAGGGCCCAGAAGCACAGGCCCCATGTTTCATGATGGCTAAACCCAGTGGCTTCATAGTTAAGCAAAAAAGGGTTCAAATCCCTGCCCATCCAGTTACTAAATGGATGCTTTGAGACACGTTAGTCTCTTTGAATACTGGTTGTCTCATGTGGAGAATAATACTTTCCGGAGATGGTTGCTATGAGGAATAACTCTGACAATAAAGGCAAAGTGTCTAAAATATGGCTTCCCAATAAATGACATCTATTATTATTTTATTAGTTGTATGGTTCCTCAAATATTTATCTCTGTTTTCAGAGTCAAACACGAGACAAAACAGTAATGTGGGGGAACAATTTAGGCCACCATTATATTAGGAAAAAGAGAGAAGCATTCTTGCTACAATCCAATTGAACCAATTTAACAATTATCTGAGCTATTCACCTAGCCTAATTCTCCATTAAGTTTAAGAGGCTTCCATTCTTTCAAGAGCAACATTGACTTGAATGCTTCACCGGCACTTTAGCCAGAGTTCCTCACAGTATTCCCCAGCCCTGACCCCTGCCACCACCACCCCAACTTAACCTTGAATCTTTATGGACCCATGATCCCAGTTTGCAGAGTGGAAAGCATATTAACACATCATCCCATTTTCTTTAGGACTATCTTTGAATACCAAAGACAGTAATATGTAATAAAATCTATTAAGCAAATCCATATTTTTAAATTTGTGGTGAATTTCTCTACCCATAAGTTTGTAATTCAAGGAAAGAATGGGGAGTCTATCAACTGTTTAAGGATCTTGTCAAGGATTATTTTAAAAGGTAAAGTCATGACTGTCAGGCAGATATAAAGCAAATGCATGTGAAAGATTTTATCTACCTCATTAGTTACTGAGGGAACCAAGATGTCCCAAACTAGTCAAAGAAGAAACCTTAGTATACATATATAGACGACCTCTCTCTCTCTCTCTCTCTCTCTCTCTCTCTCTCTCTCTCTCTCCATATATATATCTGGAAATAAATATTCAGAAAGATGTGAAACTGTCACTCTCCACTTAGAAATAACTAAGTTCTACCATACACAATATATCTGCATTTCTATAAATAAAAGTCTCCATATTAAAGAGCTGTAAAAGTTTGATGACTATGAAGGGAGAGGTAACCCTAACAGAACACCCAATTATTTTTCTTTGCTTATTTCCAAGTTTTTCAAAAAAATTTCTTTTCTGACAGTGCAGTGTATCTCTTGAAGCTAGGAAGGATTCCAAGTGCACAGTTTCCTCCATCTTGATACTATCCACAGACAGATAAGTTCTAGGCAACCAAGGAGGTAGGTTTAGCATGTGTTAGGGGCTCCTAAAATAATAGACAGCACTCCAAGTCTGAATAGGTTAGAGAATTCCTGGTTTCTACGCCCACAGCCAATGCTTTGGACACTATGTGTTTCCATTAACATATGTGTAACGTATCATCTAGATTTATTCTATTCTACAATCTTAGAGTAGACAGCAGCAATTACATACACAGGAAAAATAAGATTCACCACTTTAGATATAACAAGGATAAGGACTGTTCTGACTTACATTTCCCCCTCATTCTTCCTCTCTTTGTCACCCTTCTGAATTGCATTATAAAGCTTGAGACAGGACCTCCTGGGAAAGAGAGGGGTTGGAGCTGGTGCAATGTACACTGAGCTGGATAGAGCATCATCTTGGCATTTCCATAACGAGCTCACAACGGAATCTTTGTCAGACCTCTCTTTGCTTTGACCCTGATGCTGAACATGAGGTCAGGGCGCGTGCCCCACAGTTCATCCAGCTGGAGCTCTAGGAGAACAGGATGGTGATGTCAGTTTTGGCACTCTGTGTAAGCACAACGAAGCCTGCACCTAGTGAATTACAAGAAGATGGATCACAGCTGCCAGCTCTGTGTTTACAAAGACCTCAGCAATGAACACGCATACGCTTTTTAAAAGAAAACCATAGCCCCTCTCATCATCGTGAAGAGAAGAAAAATAGATTTTAAAAAATCACGGATAATTTAGAAAATACAATAAATATAACATAAGACCAGCTTTTCTAATTAGTTAATATATCACAAAAAGAAATGGAAAGGCTGTTTGCCTTTATGTTCTGTAAACTACAGCCTTTTGTCACTTGTAGCTATAGTTGTAAATATCAGTTTTGACACCGACCTTTTGGAAATTTTACAACTTCCATTTTAATAGAAAAGAACAAAGAATTTAGTTCTACAAGTAATTTGGGTCAGGCTTTTTTAAAATTCCCATAGCTCTCCTGACATATCAGAAGACGCTGCATTCTTTCTCCAAGCAGGACACAGATCTCTGATTTCACCATCCCTAAATAACAGTAGTCAGTAAACAGAACTGTTTGCATTCTCTTTATAAATAGCTTTCAGTTATAATCAGCTCCTTCTAAGAGACTGGAAGCACCATTTGTTTACAATCATACCCATTAAGCAGGACTCTTAATGTTTTAGGTGCTTCCCTGGAGAATACTCTCAAGGTGAAAGGCAGGGGAAGGAAGGACATGTAAGAGAGACCACAGCCTGGTGAGGTCAAACTCATTTGAACATCTGAAAGCCAATCCTTCCTCTTTTCCATGGAAAAAAAATCCTGTCATCTCTTTGAGACTATTGCCATTTATCGTGTTTCTTTAAAAGATAAATTAATAGGGGCACCTGGGTGGCTCAGTTGGTGAAGTATCTGACTCTTGGTTTTTGCCTCAGGTCATGATCTCACAGTTCTAGAGGTCCAGACCCATAGAGCAGGCAGCTCTGAGCAGGCAGCGTGGAGCCTGCGTGGGATTCCCTCTTTCCTTCTCTCTCTGCCCCTCCCTCACTCTCACTCTCTCTCTGTCTTCTCTCAAACTAAATAAACTTAAAAAAATATAAATCTGTAAATATTTAAGTGAAAAATAAGTGAGAAATACAATGATAAAGCCTCCATCTACAGACTTGAGATGGAAGGAGCAGGAGAGAGGCTAGAGACTTCTCCAGGAAGGGAAATAGTAATGCAGAAGCGTGGAAGCACAAGTGTGTTTAGGGAGCCAAGCAGTGACAGCAAAGTGCAGAGAGAGGCAGGAAGAGATGTGGCTGTAGTAGGAGGTGAGGCCAAGGCAAGCCTTCATGCCAGGGGAGGACATGGCCTGTTCAAGAACATTAAAAAGGATGCACAGTAAGTTTCTTTCTTAGAGTACCAGGTGATAACTATTGATGACAGAGTGGGAGGCTGGTGGCAAGTAGCAGAACCGGCCACGGGGGCATTAGGCTGGTGCAGGCACAATGGGCTCAGCACCGTTTCCTCAGAGGGCTTCGTAATAGAGATTGGAGGCTTTGTGGTTGCTGCCCTGATAGTCAAAAAGACTTGAACAGTGGGTTATATGCAGTGGGCTTGCCATCCCTGCTCACATGCAGCCTTCTCCTGCTGCCCCCATGCCTCCCGGTATTCCCAGCCACTGGCTGCTCCCCTGGACTCTGACCTCGTGGGCAATGCTCAGCCTATCCTTCCCCAACCTGGTACAGCCGTCCCTACACCTCCACCTGGATTTCTCATTCCCATGACTCGGATAAGGGCATGGAGGTGGAGAGGTAAGGGGCAAATGCCTCAGTGCATTTTGGAGCTGGACAGGGCAGCGACCTGAAAGTGACATGACATGTTCATCAGACATCAGGTGGGGTAAGCAAGAGGCTCCAGTTGGCAGACAGGTCTCATTGTAGTGGTTGGAGTCTCTTGAAGGTCACTTATCCACTGTATGTTGGTGAGGAGGCTGAGGAGGAAGGGGGGATGCCTAGCTTGACTTCCCTGGCCCTGGCTAGGGCACAGCTCGTTATGTATTCTATTCCCAGTGGCATAGGGCCCGTGGCCGGTGGGAGGAGGGACCCAGCAGCTGATGAGGGAAGCGAATGTGTATGCACCCAGAGTGGGTGGATGGGGGGGAAGGTTGGGTGCCTAGGAAGGTCAGCATTGGGCCCTGGGAAATATGATGTTAAATAGCAAATCTAAAACACCATGGTAAATCAAGAGAGAGACCATGGAAGAAAGAAACATGCTTTATATTTTAGTACCTTTAAAGGCACATGTTCATTTCACATTGGGCCCCATGCATTATTTAGCTGACCCGAGGAGGAAACTGGCTGCCCTGTTGCTGGGGTCCAGGCAGGAGGAGTGGAATGATATCCTCTCACTCTGCATTACGTCTCCTGAATCTCACCACCTCGGCTCCTATGCTACTTCAAGAATGCCATTAGGCACATCACATTATATTTAGAAGTTCTCAGTTTACCTTCTTCCCCTAAATGGTGTGCTTCTTAAGAGCAAGAAGTTATCTTTCTGACTAAAGAAGGTATGAGCTCAGCCTTCAAAGAGAACAAAATAATGAGTCCTTAAAAAGGGGTATTGAAAAACAGAAGAGTACAAATAATGAAGGACCCCACGGAGGAATGTGTTTGTGTGTGTGCATGTGTGTTGGTTTAGGAAATATGTGTAATCTAACACAGGTCAGTGGAATTGGGGAAGGTCCTGCCTCCCTTAAGTAAGAAGTCTATATTCTATTTTTGTTCTGATGGTAGGTACCTACTCAGGGAACCAGCCCAGATAATTAAGATGTGAATGATAAAGCTTCCGTCCTTCTTTCTTTTTAAGAGAAGGTCCACTGCAGGAGTGCTGACAATATGGACTCCATCTTTGGCCATCCATCTTGTTTATGCCCATGTGATTACTTCCTGCTGAGAAATACTTGCAAATATATTGTTTCCCTGAACACACATACACACTAAACCAGTTCCGTAAACTACAGTCACATCTCTTCCTGCCTCTTTCTGCACCATTGGGCTCTTTGTTGTCACTGCTCGGCTCCCTAAACACACTTGTGCTTCCACGCTTCTGCATTACTATTTCCCTTCCTGGAGAAGTCTCTAGCCTCTCTCCTACTCCTTCCATCTCAAGGCTGTAGATGGAGGCTTTATCATTGTAATCCCTCCAGACCAGCTCCTCTCACCTAGCATCAACACTCTTCCTCCCGTTCTCCTGGGCTTTGGCACTGTTCCTGGAGCATTCTTCCAGGGATCAAAGCCCAGGAAACTATAAGATAATGCCAATTCAAATATTTGACCCCACGCCTGGGTGACTTAGTCAATTGAGGGTCTGAGTCTTGATATTGGCTCAGATCATGAGCTGGCCCCGCAGCAGACTTTTCGCTGACAGCACTGAACCTGGGTGGGATTCTCTCTCTCACTCTTTTTGCCCTTCCTTCACTCACATGCTTTCTCTCTCTCAAAATAAATAAATAAAGATTAAAAAAATATATATTTGGGCCTGAATTAAAGTCCACCCCAACTTTGTTGGTATCCTCTTTCCATAGAGGGAGTAGGGTATAAGGGCAACAGAGAAGGCAACAGACACCTGAATTTTCCCAATGGCTGCGACCTGCCATTGTGACAGGTGGCAGAGACTACTCACTAGAAACGCACAAGTGGTTGGCCAGAGGGGCTGCAGCTCAGTAGAGCGCAGGCATCCAGTGCAGCGCCAAGCCATATGGTGGTGTGCTTTTTCCCCCAGAATTCAACACTTAAGATACTGGATTGGTTTAAAATTAGGGCTAGGAAGACAAGCTAGGTGGAATGTATGAAAAAACAAGCAGCAGATGGGAAATGGCAATGCTAGCAAAAGTGGCTAAAGTGAAGGAGGAGGACAAGAGATGTGGTCTAGCTATATTTAGGTTTTTATTTATTTATTTAGAGTGAGCATGCATGGGGGGAAGAGGGAGAGGGAGGGAGAGAGAGAGAGAGAGAGAGAGAGAGAGAGAGGGAGAGAATGAATCCCAAGCAGGCTCCACACTGTCAGCACAGAGCCTGATGCAGGACTCAAACCCATGAACCATGAGATCACAACCTGAACCAAAATCAAGAGTTGGAGGCAACTGACTGTGCCACCCGGGCATCCAGGCTGGCTATATTTAAACAACTGAGCTTGGTCGGGGTCCTAAGCTGGTAAAATAAAAGGAAGACCAAGTTATGGGGCTGCTGTAGGATAAAGAACAGGGGTATAAAAAGAAAGGCAATAGAAAGCTGGAAGAAACCTCACTCTGAATTGTTCTTCTGAGAAGCATAAATGATATAATTTAGATCAGAGTAAAGTTCCCCCTCCCCCCATTGCTTTTCAAAATTGAGAGAATAAAAATGGTTAAAAATATTTAGAAGAGACTGCCACTTGACTCTGACTGGTCCAGAAATGGCTTTTCTAGGTAATGCTTATGAATACAGTGGTTTGAAATCTAGGAAAGCACTTTAGGACCCTGGCTTCCAATGAAAAGCTGTGGGGCTGGATTCACTACACTTATTAGCTGCCTACCTTGTGTAACATTCTCAAACTTCCAGCAGCTCATGAAAAACAAAACTTGTACCTTCCAAAACGACTTTCTTCCATTTCAGTTTCTCAAATTTGACTTGTGAGCATATTCATGGAGCCATTTTTATTCTCTCAGTCTTGACCCACATTATGAAGCTTCTGTAGGATGAAGAACAAAGGTCTGAAGAGACAGGGGTTAGAAAGTTTGAGGAAACTTTAAGATCCATCCTTAAGGTGTCTTATTTTTGATGCCATTTTAAATGGCCTTGCTTTCTAAATTTTAATTTTAATTTCCAAGGAGACTACATCCATATGCATATTAGGACACATCATCCATTTTGATTTTCTGGGGAACTATGTTAAAGTCCTCATTAATTCAAAATTCCTGCAGAAATTGTCAAGGCATTGCATGGTTACCCTTCTCTTTTCCACTTAATCCACTGAAAAAAAGCCCTGCTTTTCTTCCCTTAAGTATGCCTGTCCCACTGATGGACTATATAATGAAGTACCTTCAGGAAAAGTACTTGGTAAGAGACTAAATGAAGTTATATCCTCAATTGTGAGGCTAGCTTTGAGGGAAACATCTTTTTATAAGCTTCTGAGGGTGAATCATCTGACATTAATACCCTAGATATTGAGCTTCTTTCTACAACAGTACAAACTATAAGAATATTTTGATTAAGCTTCCCTGGAACTACAATGGATAAAACTACAATGAATAAACATATATGTTTACCTCCCCATATTATATTACTTGTTAGAAGGACCATTTAGAAAGTTACTTTTTCCAAAGCACTGGAGAGTGTTTGTTTCTCTAATGGGATTAATTTAACTAAGACAGTTAATTGAATCAATTTATTCCCCCAGAGAGGCCTTTACTCACCCTCATTTTCCACTGAATTAAGCTAAGCTGCATTTCCTTTCTTTTTTGTGTATTCATATTTACCATTATTCCTCTGGTAACTTAACAGCATTTAAGTTACAAAATGAGTTTAAAGATTGATTATGGACTTTGGCAGAAGCTGTAAAGCTATTTGGTAAAAGCTTAGCATGTAATTTATTTTTAAAATCACAAATGAGTGTGGTCTTTTCTTAAGACCCACTGAATCATACTCTGGAATGTGGGTTTTAAAAAACAAATCTCTATCCAAATTTAATAGACTTTTAGAAACCCTGTGAGCTGAAAAGCTGAAAAAAGATAGCCATTTGTGCATGTGTGTGTGTGTGTGTGTGTGTGTGTGTGT
>NC_043704.1:109475794-109586695 GCF_006229205.1 Suricata suricatta
CTGTCCTCATCTCCTCTTCTTATGATACCAGTCATAGTGGATGAGGGTCCAGCCTAATGATCCCATTTTAACCTAACTACCTGCTTAAAGATCTGTCTGCAAATATATTCACATTCTGAGGGACTAGAGGTTAGGGCTTCATTATATGAATTTTTTTGGAGAAGGACACAATTTAGCCCATGATACTTTTAAATCATTCCTTCTTAATTCACAATATGTGCAAATTGGTTAAAATATCACTGAAACTGTCCAAGGTCTAAAGGATTAATATTATTTTGAGAAGATGACACTTGTCTTTTCTTCAAATAAACATTGTGACTCAGAGTCCTTGGTTGTGGGCATCATAAAACAATTCTGGCTAGGGACACCTGGGTAGCTCAGTTGATTGAGCATCCAACTCTTGATTTCAGCTCAGGTCATGATCTCATGGATCATGGGATCAAACCTCTGCATTGGCCATGCAGAGCCTACTTGGGATTCTGTCTCCTGCTCTCTCTGCCCCTTCCCCACTTGCACTATCTCTCTCTCTCAAAATAAATGACTACTAAAAATAAATGATTCTGGCTAACTTAAAGGGAATCTGTTGATAAACTACAGGGGAGCCAGAGAGGAAGGGGAGGATAGAGGCTTTGATTAATAAACAGGAAAGACCCCAGGAGCTGTGAAAGGCCTCATGGCAAGGCACTTTACTCTTCTCCACTTCCCTACATACAGGCAGAAAACGTAGGTCTGGCCCATGGGGTGTTCAGGGTGGGAGGCTGGCACCAGCTACCACCAAGACCATACAGAGTGAAAGGGTGCAGGAGACTCCTGGAAGGCCAATGAGGGTCACAACAAGACAGAGGGATAATATAGAGAATTCCTGCAAAATGAGAGATAACCACTAAGCACATCCTATGCTATTTAACTAACATGAAGTTTAAAAAGATTGCTAGAGCTGGCAAAACAGTAGACAATCTCCTGACATTTTTAATGGCCCTTGATAATCACATTTTGACAATAGGTTTTCTAAATAAAATTCAAATTAGAGAGGAAGAAGAGTGGTGTCTGTGTGGCTCAGTGGTTAGGAGCCTCACATTGACCATGCAAACTGCTGAGATTCACTCTCCCCCTCTCTCTCCCTGCCCCTCCTCCACTCATTCCCTCCTTCCCGCTTTCTCTCTCCCTTTCCCTCTTACTCTCCCTCCCCCTTTCTCTCCCTATCCCTTTTCTAAAAAAATAATATAAAAAGAAGAGGAAGAAGAAAATGTTACATTCAAAACCTGCCTACTTTTTTTCCAATTAAAAATCTAAATTGTGTTATATTCAAAATAAGTAAATAAATAAAGGAAAAGGTGACTCCCCCCCCAAAAAACAAACCAAAACAAAACAAAAACTAAATTGACCATAAAAAAAAATCTCTACCCACCCTCAACCCACCAACCTACCATATAATAAGAAAAGTGGCCGAGTGGATTTTTGTTTTTATACTATTTCCTTTATCCAGAAAATAATTGGAATATGTAGTTTCTAGTTTCTATGAGTAAGAGGTTATAGTATTGATGCTTTTACAAGGAGAGAAATGTGATATTATTTTTAAATGTTATATTTCAGTTGAAAATTACAGTAAGTTATTTGGCATATTGGTAAATTTTGAGCTCTGGTAACCAGAGACTGCTTAGAATATGGACCACTTCAATGATGTATCTGTAGGAATCATTTAAATGAGTTTATTTTATAGAAAGTGAGAGCCTTTGCTGAATTTATATATACATTATCAAGATTATAGAATTTCTTTGTAATGTTGCATATAAAATTTTAATTTTTAGTACATATGTAAAGGTTACATGTATTAGTGTTTTGATACAGATATTTGTACATGTAAAATACTTGTATGTATACATAGTGTATGTTATATATAACATGTAAAATAAAATATATGGGAATCCTAAAAAAAAAAAAAACTCTCTAGACTTCAATAGTTTCATCTGTAAAATCGGCATAAAGCTGCTTTATTTGCTAAAAGATTTAGAAATGGATGAACTTTGCACTTATACCTTACACCTATAAATTTTATGATTACTTACTGAAGATGTGGTAAATGTTTCTCCCATCTTTCATCAGTGCCTCTGTTATTCATCTTTCAGTGGTTCTTACTGAAAAGGTTAATTCTCCCAATGGAGGAAAACTACTCACTATAAATTGGTGGGTTTTTTTAAATTTATTTCCATAATCTCAATTTCCTTATAGATATTCTTCTATAATCAATTCTGCTATATATTTTTTTCCAATAAGATTCCTGGAAATTACTAACTACACTATGCCAAAATACTATAAATCATATTTAATTATTGCCTCATCTGTAGATTTTGTTACATCTCTCTTTTTTCCTAACTCTGCTCTGAAATAGGAAGTGTTTGCATTTTTCTTTAATTTCAAAATATGTCCTACTTTTGGTCCAACACTAGATATATATAACATAATCATTATTATAGTCTGTTCAAAACTTGTCTTTACATATGAAACTTTATTTTGGAGACCCTAAAAAATTCCAAGCATTTTTATTGAACTGATTGTTATTCTCACTTCATCTTCAAATATTTTGAAATTTCTTGATATGGAATCCTATTTTATTCAATTTTAATTGAATAAACAATCTCTAAAACCCTGATTGCTATATTTTTGCTCTTCCTTTCCATCCCATTAGGAACTACATTTGTGAATGCTCATTCATTCAATACTACTTTAATGAGGACCTACTATGTGTCAATTACTGTTACGGACATAATAATTGGTGCTCACTAATATTCCTTTGTAAATCATGATAGCTGCACTGGTTTTTCTGCTTTTGTTTTTTAGCTACCATACCAAAGCTCTCAAAGTGACTGCAAAAAGCTACTTTGCTCTACTTATGTGTAGTAATAATGGGGATGCTCTTCCATTCATTCACTTCTTGCAAACCTATATCTAAGAATAGGTAATTCTTTAAAATCAGAAGAAATTATTATATTATCCATATAACGGGATCTCATACTTATTTCCAAACTTATCAGTCATTTTTTTTTTCAAGAAAAATCACACATAGGAATCTAGTCATTTAAAAGAGCCAGAACTGCTATTTTTCTAGTACAAAGATATTGAATATATCCAAATTTATAACTTTTATAATTTCCACATCCTATATGAGAGCCGTGAGCCAGTTTGGATGAACACAAGAAGTTGAATATTGGAGGGACATTATGGGTGACATCTGCAGTCACATCCCTCCCAACATCTCATTACTTTTCTGTTTTGCTAATGGTACACAATTGTACAAAGATATGTCATTGTAAATAGCGATCTTTCCTTGCCCTGTTGCCTCACACATGAGGAATACTCTTCAATTCGCTCTAATCTAGACGTTGGACACAGGAGGCAGTTCATCAGTTTTATCTCAAAGTTAAGTCCCTGACAACATCTGCCATCTGCTCACATTCCCCTTCACAAAAATAAAAGTCAGACAAGAAGTTCACAAAACCTTCAGATAAAACCTGTAAAAGATGTTATCACGACTTGGCACTCTTCCCACTCACTCACTTGCTATATTGCACAATGACTCCTAGGCAGTGTGAACACATGTACGGGACAGAGGCACTGGAGCCTGAGCTAACATTTAATTGAACTTGGCACACATATGCTGTGGCAATGCACCCACTCATACGTTTTTATGTGAAAGAGCAAGCACAGGCCTGAAGGTAATACAGAAAGAGAAAACAAGTCTTCCTAATCAAATGCACATTTGCAAGACTTTCAAATATATGCTAATAGACTGTAGGTGCTTTTTCCAAGGACTTCCCTCCAACAAGTTAACCTAGAATAACTACTGAGTAGCTTACCTGTGTTTGAAGAGATGTAGTTAGAAAAGCTCAAATCTCACCCAACTATTTCCCTTCCTGGGTCAAACACTGAGATCAGGGTAAGTAAAGCACCTGATGTACCCACTGTACACAGGGATCATTCTTAGTCTCTTATGCTTTGTGTTCAAAAATTTTTCAAATGAATACATTTATGAATGACTTGATAAATAAACATTGGCTATTCAAATGAAAATCTGGTCATCAAAAAATCTAGGAAAAGTTAGACCTATCACCATATAGAATTCTGCATATAACTCCACAGAAGTTTCATTAAAACAATAAACAATGTTAAAGGAAACATGAAACTTACTCTCCATTCTGATCTGTGGGGTATGAGCTGATCATTAGTCGTATTTCACGCACAAGATGAAATATGTGTATGTGTTTATTAGAGAGATTCAGAGCACCTGGTTCGCCCAGTTGGTAGAGCAGGTCACTCTTGATCTGGACATTATAAGTTCAAGCCCCACATTGGGTGTAGAGATGACTTAAAAAAATAAAAACTATATAAAAAAAAAGAGAAAAAAGAAATGGCAAACAAAGACCAGAGATTGGGTTGACTCAGTGAATTACAAGAAATGTGCAAAGGATAACTTGTGACTTTTTATGAAAAAATATGCCAGCTGTAGAAAATCACGCCCATTTCAGGCATCCACAAATGCTGATAGCCAGGTAGTTCTAAGAATTCCATGATTTGAATGCAAGAAATGAGATGGGCAATGAGGGCAAACAGCCCAGAGAATAACAGCACAACCTTCCAGGGAAACAGACTTGATCCAACTCCTGGCTCCTTCACTCGAGTTGTGCAACTTGGGCAAGTTACTGAGTCTTACAAAGTGTTGGTTCTTTCTGCCATAAAATGGAAATTATAATGCCTTATAGAGTTATTATGAAGGATAAATAAGATAATACATGTAAAGTGCTTGGCATTGGATTTGGCCCAGCATGAGCAATAATAAGTTTTATCCGTGATATTATTATCAGTAGTCACTTAGAAAGATCAGCACCCAAGTGAAAGATATAACAATGAAATGGGATAAAGGCGTGAAAATACTCACACACTCCAAAAAGTTTAAGAACAGTTGGCCAAAATTGGATTCAGGGTAAGAAAAGTATGAGGAGGAGTAGGAGACAAAGCTTGAGAGAGAAATTTGAAAGCACAGTAAAAGAGGAAGGAGGCACACTGGTAGATCAAAGGTTTGCTTTGAAGTCCCAGGGTGAAAAAAATGTTTGGGGTAATCAACACGGTCACACAAAGATTCAAATCTGTTTACCAAATTTGGAAAAGTGGAGATGGTTGATGACCTCTGTCAACGCAGCACAAGAGAAGAGAATCCAAGAGTCAGACCTCACTGAGTTTTAGTGTTTGGAAAATCTGGAAGGAGAGTCAGCCTCTGATACGCTTGGATGAGAATTAAAAGCAAAAGATGAATGAAGAAGAAAAATTGGAAAGATGATGGTATATTTATGGTGAAGAGCAGAGACAGTAGGGAGGATCCCAGGTGTTCTAATGTCCAGGGCAATAAAAACAGATGGCCTTGTGAACTAATGTATAGCAGAGGGCCTAAAACAAGAGAAGGTTTCCTTCCTTCTATGCACACAGGTGGGGACACGGGGAAATTAGATGTAACAAAAGTAGTAGTAATGATGATAATAATAGAAAGAAGCTCAGAATAGTGGGCTGAGCACCCACCAGGTCTCCTTCTGTTAGAATCCCATCACTGATAATATAGAAGTACTCAAAAAACAAAATGACAAACCAACAACACTGAAAGTAACCTATGCTGGGGTCATCAGAGAGGAAAGAAAAAAGAGGATTTTGAAGCCAGGCCAAAAAGTAATGCAAACAGTACAGAACATGCTATAGAGAAAACTCCCACCGGGGCCACAGAGAAGAAAAGTGCAACCAAACTTAGGTCATGATCTCACAGTTTGTGAGTTCAAGCCCCTTGTTGGGCTCTGTGCTGACAGCTAAGAGCCTGGAGCCTCTTTCAGATTCTGTGTCTCCCTCTCTCTTTGCCCCTCCCCCACTCATGCTCTGTCTCTCAAAAATAAACATACATTTAAAAAATTAGAAAAAGAAAAGAAATGGAGGAAGCAAAATGCAGAGAACTAAAGAAGGTCTTAAGAGTTCAACTTGTAGGACTCTAAATTTAAGAAATAAAAAAGTGGAATATACTAAGGATAGGGTAGACATACAAGTAGAAAAATTCAAACGGATTTGTAATTGTAATAAATCAATTTCTATCGATTAAATCAACCATAATAAAGGTAAAAAGACTACAATTTTCTATATTAAAAATAGTATTCTGTTTGCAGTCTTCAAGTATTAGCTATTTGTAGCTTACAAGAAACATACCAAAAAAGGGGAAAAAGAAAAGGAAAGCAATTGAAAAATATATATGGTGCAATTTTGAGTCAAAAAACAGTTAATGACTCTATTACTGTTAGAAAAAAATTAGAAGACAGCAACTGGTAGTGTTTGAGTACAAATAAAGACAGGCACTACATTATGACAAAATATCAATCAAATGAGAATCTATGATAATGATAAACTTGAACATACTTGAAAATACATCCTCAAAATATATGATCCAAAATAAACCTTTAGACTTATAAGTAGAAATAGACAAAAGTTTACAATCATTGTGGGAAAATGTAACAACTCTGTTTAAAAAGCCAAAGATAAAATTAAAATTAATTTTAAAAATAGAGGCTGTAAACAGCACAATTAGGAAGTTCTTCTAATAAACAGAGATCCATGACTTCACCAATAGAAGATTTAAATTGTTTTTTCTGTACACATAGACACTAAGCAAAAATAACCATGTATTAGTTTTCACAAGTATTCTTAACATCTTTAAAAAATTAATATACAGACCACTTCCTATCACAAGGTGATTAACATGTAGATCAAAAATAAGGAAAACAGTAAACAGTTTTTAAATTATATATTTTAAAAGTAACTCACGAGTTAAAGAAGAGGAAATCATAATGGAAATTATAAGCTATTTACAATCAACAAACGATGATTATATATCAAAACTTGGGAAAGTTTAAAGTAGTTCTTAGATGAAAATTTATAACCTCAAATGGATTTGAATACCCTTATTTAAGAAAAAGTCAAGATTGAAATTAGGTTAAGCCTAAAGTAAACTGAAAAAATAAATAATCAAGGCAAATATTAATTTCAAAAAATAGAAATAACTAACAACATAAAAATCAGTTTCTTTGAAATTAATAACAGATAAATGTCCAGCAAAATCTGTCAAGGAAAATAAAAGACATAAACACATAATAGAAGGAACCAAAATAGGAGGCCAGAACCCGAGACAGAGATTTTAAAAATCATGAAATACTATGTGAATGCCAATACATTCGAATACTTTACCTATAAAGGGGATACTTGTCTTAAAAAACAACTTACAAAATTGATGTAAAAAGAATAATTAAATAATAGTAAACCAATAGCTCATGAAGAAATCTCTCCTCATTTCTCTAGAAAACAAACATCCTGCATAATGGTGAAAGTTTTGAAGTGAAAGCAATTAAATTGAGGCACAAGAAAAGGCTATTTTCTACCACTGCTCCTATTCAACACTGTAATCAAAATCCTAGCCTGGGCAAGAAGGAAATCCAATGATATCAGAGATACAGAAATTGAAAAGGAAAAGAGAAAACTCAATACTTGCATTATTTCGCTGCCTAAAATATCCATGAGATCTACAAACTGTGAGACAGAAGGCGGTTACTATAAGTATTAACCACTTAACAATGTATGATGAGGTAAGAAAACATAGCAGTAGCTTGTAAAATATGAAGAACTTAGGGAAGTACACATTTTTGATATATAAATTATCAAAATTATTGGTGAGGATATGGAAGGAAGTTACAATTCTCTGTACTGTCTCAGTTCTATTTATTTTACCTATCTTATTGTTCTCTGGGCCACTATTTTCATTTTATATATTGTATAATTTAAGCATATTCATGGGAACTATGTGCTCCTTTTATAGGGTTTAAAAATTAGAAGCAAAATGATGTGAGTTATAAAATTGTTAAAAGTTGGTAGGCTGACATGAGCAACAAAACAGACCATTTTATTTATTTCACATGCATTGATTCTTTGATTAATAACTCTCGGTATTTAGTAGGAAACAACAACTTCCTTTCAGCCACAATAGTCTCAGAGCCCCCAGGTTTCTTTCCATTTGACAGCTGTCATAGCTGCCGAGCCTACCATTTTTATCTTAAATGATTATTTTACATCTGCTCTAAAACATTCAAATTCTGGATTTACTGAAGCATAAACACAGGCTATAAGTCTGATACCACAAAAACATTACTAACATCTAACTTCCATTATAGTAGAAATGTTAAAAATCTGCATCTTTCATTTAAAAACCCTCAGTAAAATATTGAGCCTGAATACTGGAAAGAATTGAACATAAACAAAAGTGGGGTTTTTTACGTTTTGTTTTCTATTGCCTTCTTTTGTTTGCTTTCGTAGCATATGGAATAGAATAAAGTTATCCCACTTGAAGAACCACTGACAGAAGAACAACCCGTTTCCTAACTACATGAAAACCAGCATATTAATTTCTTTACAACATAATATAAATAATTCTTTCCTGTGTTGAGTTAAAAATATCTTAAAAGTCAATTTCAAATTTCATGTTTGTTTGTAAAGTGACTAATTTAGTAGGACTATACAGCTCTGATTTTGGACAACTTCAAAATCATCCCATTACCAAACCGAGCTTGGGTTTTCTCTTTGTACTCCACCCTTAAAAAGACAACTATCTGTGCTCCAAGGGACTGCGAACTTATCAAACACCACCGTACTATTGAAAAGTTCTCTAAACGCAGACAATTTATAAATTTCTAAGAGACGCAATAGTTGATTTAGCACATCACAATTTGAATTGGCACGCACATTTGTCATGGTATTCTTTCATGAAACGTAGATGTTTGCCAGTGTTTCTCATTCTGGCATTTGATTTTTATATCCTGATTTTTAGCATTTACATTATACTATATTTTTTGTGGCTGTGTTTTTCTAATTTTATTTATTTTTGAGAGAGAGAGAGAGAGAGAGAGAGAGAGAGAGCGAGCGAGCGCGCGAATGGGGAAGGGGCGGGGAGAAGGGAGACACAGAATCCAAAGCAGGCTCCAGGCTCCAAGCTGTCAGCACAGAGCCTGATGCAGGGTTCGAACTCACAAACCGTGAGATTTTGACCTGACATTTAACCGACTGAGCCAACCAGGCACCCCAGTGGTTGTATGTGTTTAAATCTTATATCCTAAAAATGATAACTGTGGCTAACATTTATCGAGAGCTTGCTTTACCATAACTTATGCTAAAATCTTTGTGTGGTTGGCTTTACTTAATTCCCACAACAATCGCCTAAGGTAGGTACTAGTGCTATTCCATTTCTAGAATAAGGAAATTGAGGATAATGAGGTTAAATTAACTTGTCAATATCATCAGCCTAGTAAGCGGCAGAGCCAGGATGTGAACTCAAGCAGGTTGTTTCAGGAAATGTAAATGTCATTAGTCTCTTCACCAAAAGTTATGATCAGGTATATGTCTCTTTTTGCCTCTCCAGAATGTACAGAACAGTAGATGCATTATTTATTTTTTCCAAAATCATGCCTTTTGCATATGATGAACTTAGACCACAGAGAATTAGTAACATTTCTCACCTCACATAGCAAATAAGGACTAACCTCCAGTGTGTTTAACACCAGATCTAATGATTTTTTTTTCACAGTATCAAAGCTCACTAGAAAATGTGACCATGTTAGGTGTTATTTGGAAGTCTTATTTCTAACCAGTTTCAAGACACTGGTACACACAAAACAAACTGTAGTTTAGTATTAAACACTGTGAAGGGGGTAATTTGGGAAGACACATTTTTATCAATTCAAACAAGCACACTTTGTCTGCATAGTTCTAAATGAGGAAACTGACCTAACCTACTTAAAGAGACATACTAAATTTCAAAGGCAGTTGAAGAAAAACGATAAATGAAGAAAAGTCCAGCCCTGGACAGGCAGTGGGCAACACTAACTCAAATCTCTCTCTTGGTATGAAGATGACGGACACCATTTCATCTCTTTGGACATCTCCACTCTATGATGATGTAATGATGATTACACTGAACATTACCTAACATCTACTATGTGCCTGGCATTATTGTAAGGAATTTACGTAACTTGACTGCTATCTTTTTTAGTTTTCACAAGAGTTCCATGAGGTATATGTTATGAACACAATCTTCAGGCAAGGAAATGGAAGCATAGAAAAATTAAATCATTTGCCCAAGATCAAAGAGTTGGTGTGGGTCCAGAGCCAGTGCCCCCATCTTACATAACAGTGTGAGTGGCTGCTTGTGCCATGGGCTTTAGATACAGGTTTGCTAATCCTCGCCATGACAACATTGCAAAGTGGGTTTGGTTATCCCTACTTCACCTACTGGAACCTGAAGATCAGCAGGGTTAAGTGATTAATCCAAAGTCACCTACCAACTAAGGGTTGAAACTAACATTCAAACTCAGGTCCACCTTAATTGGAAGTTCAAGTTCTTTCCACTCTACGACATGCCTCTTCACTCTTGAAAGGGAATCATCTTTGGAAAAAAAAAAAAAAAAAGCTATAGCTGGTCTTACTTGCCTATTACATCATTAGCATGTTTTGCATACACACAACTACACAAGCATAGAGGCACTGATACATGAATGTCCCTTTGCCGTCCTTTTAAGAACAGACCTTATATTTTAGATTAGTTTCAGGTGCACAGTAATAGTAAGCAGAAGGTAAAGATTTCCCATATACTAGCATATACATGGGCTCCTCCATGTCTTATATACCCCGTGTCTTTAAGCACTGAACGTTGTCCCTTGTCTGAATGTACCACAGTGTCTTTATTCATTCATTTACTGAAGTATACTATACCTTGGTTGCTTTAAAGTTCTGGCAATTATTAACAAAGCTACTATAAACATCCATGTGTATGCTTTTGTGTGGACATAAGTTTTGAATTCCTTTGGATAAATACCAAGGAGCATGATTGCTGGATTATATGGTAAGAGTATAATTCATTTTGTAAAAAACCATTAAACTGTATTCCAAAGTACCTGTACCATTTTGCAATCCTGCCAGCAATAATTGATATTTCCTCCACATCCTTCCCAGGCTTTGGTGATCAGTGTTCTGGAGTATGGCTATTTGATTAGATGTATAGGGTTATCTCATTGTTGTTCTAATATGTATTTTTTGGATGAAATAGGATATTGAGCATCTTTTCATATGTTCATTTGCCATCTGTTTGTCTTCTTTGGTGAAATGTCCATTATAGTCTCTTTTGTAATTGGTCTGTTTTCTTATTGAATTTTAAGAGTTCTTTATATATTTTGATTCTAATCCTTTACCAGATATGTCTTTTGAAAATATTTTTTCTCAGCCCATGGCTTACCTTTTCATTCTCTTGATATTGTCTTTTGCAGAGCAGAAATGTTTAATTTTTTAAAAATTAAGTTTACTTATTTTGAGAAAGAGAGAGTGAGCATGGGGGAGAGGCAGAGAAGGAGACAGAATCCCAAGAAGACTCTGTGCTGTTAGAACAGAACCCAACATTTGAACTCGTGAGCCATGAGATCATGACCTGAGCTGAAACCAAGAATCAGATGCTCAAATGACTGAGCCCCCCAGGCACCCAAGAAATTTTTAATTTTAATGAAGTTCAGCTTATCAATTTCTCTTCCATGGATCATGCTTTTGGTGTCATATCTAAAAAAGTCATTTCCAAATCCAAGGTCATCTAGATTTTTATGTTATTTTCCAAGAGTTTTATAGTTTTGCATTTTACATTTAGGTCCATGATCTATTTTGAGTTAATTTTTATGAAAAGTGTTAGGTCTATGCCTAAATTCTTTTTTCGTTTGTTTTGCATGTGGATCTTCAGGTGTTCCATTACCCTTTGTTTAAAAGATTATTTTTAATTCGTTATACTGCCTTCACTTCTTTGTCAATGATCAGTTGACTATTGATGCGGGTCTATTTCTGGATTTTATATTCTGTTATGTTGATTTACTTGTCTGTTCTTTCACCATTACCAAACTGTCTTGATTGCTAGTTTTGCAGGAAGTCTTAAAGTTAGGTAGTGTTATCCTTCAATTTTGTTCTTCTTCTTTCATATTGTGTGGGCTATTCTCAGTCTTATGCCTCTCTATATAAACATTAGAAACAGTTTGGCAATATCCAAAAATATAGCTTACTAGTATATTTATTAGAATTGAATTCAATCTGTAGATCAACTTGGGAAGAACTGACATCTTGACAATATTCTTTCTATTCATGAACATGGAATGTCTCTGCCTTTATTTCAGTTATTTTATTTCTTTCATCAGTTTTGAAGTATTCCTCATATAGATCTTACACATGTTCTTACATTTATATGTAAGTGATTTGTTAAAGTTGTTCATGTAAATGGTATGTTTTAAATTTCAAATTGTAGGAATGCAGTTAACTTTTGTAGTTTAACCTTGTATTATGCAAACCTGCTACAATGACTTATCAGTTAAAGGAGTTGTTCTGTTAATGTTTTTTGGGTTTCCTACATACACAGTCAGGTCATCTGCAAACACACACACTTTTGTTTCTCCCTTCTCAATCTGTATACTTTTAATATATGTTTCTTATCTAATTGCATTAGCTAGTACTTCCCATATAATGCTGGAAAGGAGTGGGGAGAGAGGAGATTCGTGACTTGTACCTAATCTTAGAGGGAAAGCTTTGACTTTCTAATTAATATGATGTTAGCTATAAGTTTTTTGTAGATGCTCTGTATCATATTCAGGAAGTTTCTCTCTGTTCCTTGTTTACTGAGAGTTTTTATCATGAATGGGTGTTGGATTTTGTCAGATGTTTCTTCTGCATATACTTCTGTGATTTTTTTTTTTTAGCCTGTTGATGTGATAGACAGTAACTGATTTTTTGAATGGATGAGACATCTGATAAAATGAAAAATCTGAACCACCTGGACATCACACTTCAATATTGTTAGGTGTTTGTTGGTAATGATCCATTTGATTTTAATAAAGATCAGCAACAACACTGAATAATTTGGAATTAAAATTTTACTAAAACAGTCAGACTGTATTTTCCACAGTGTGAGTTCGGAGTCTAACCAAAAGTGCCCAAATGGCACAGTATAGTTTAGAAATAAAGAAAAATGATGCGTCAATGTTGAGTTACTGATTGTAACAAATGTACTACTTGAGTGTAGGATATTGATAGTGTGCAATGTCATACATGTGTGGGGGATAGGGATTATTTTCCATTCAATTTTTTATGAACCTAAAACTGCTCTAAGAAATGAAGTCCATTAAAAAATAAACAGAAAAAAAAAAAGAGAAATCCTTGGGGCACCTGGCTGGCTCAGTCGGTAGAGCATGTGACTCTTGATTGTGGGGTTGTAAGCTCAAGCTTCATGTTGGGTGTAGAGATTACTTAAAATAAAATCTTAAAAAAATTCAAAAAAAGGAAGTCTTAGAATGGACACTTGATTTACCATTTACAAAGAATATCATCTAAAAGTAACCTTAGATGTGAGGCTGCAATATTTGCCATTTTCCTACAAACGGAGAACACCATTATGAAAACTATACACACAAGATATAGACTTGACTATTTTCACTTTCAGAAACAAAGCAGGTATATTTTTTTACCTCATCCCAGAATTAGATTCAGAGTGAGCCTCATCATTTCTTCACGTTTGTGATTAAAAACAGAGTTAAAATGAATTAGAAGTCCAAAACATTAGGAGAGAAAGAAAAATAGAACAGAACATGTTTGTTCAGAAGGAATGACATCAGGAGTGGTAGATAGACGGCCTGGAAACAACAATTTTCTTTTTGAAGAAAAATTCCAAAAGGGGCAATGATCCAATGTATTTTCACCCTACTGAAAGCAATCTTATCTCTTTAGGTTACTTTAATTGTATTTTTGAATCAAAACAGATGATTCAAATAATGTTTCCTGTGATATCATACATTTACACTCTGGGGGAGGTGAATTTAGAGGAAGAAACTTTGTCCTCTGCTAAAGTTTTGTACACAGTTACAAAAGTCCACAATTACCTGATAGTTCTTTTTCATACCTTATTTTCTTTCCCAAAGTATAAAAGAGTTCCCTAATGCCTTATTCTGCTCTAAAGATTTGTTCTTTGGGCTGTTGCTCAACCCTTAACTTGTATGCTCAGCAAAATTTGAATAACCTTCTCTACCCTTGTTCTAATTCTAGTTTACAGACACTTTTGTTTTGTTGAAAGATAAGTAGGTAGCTAACTAAAGATGGACATTGGGGCTTATTGGTTCTGTCTCTGAAGCCACAGGAAACTGGAGATGTTAGCCAAACATTCAATTTTCAGTGCTTCATACATACATTTGGCCAATCTTTTGACTGCTTCCTCAACTCTCCGCAGTCATCCACGCATTTTTTTAAATCTCATAATTTCCTGAAACAGCCAATGCAACACTGTATCCACCTCATACACTAAATGGCTTTGAGTCATTCTTGTATCTATCACTGGGTCACATAGTTTCTATGACAATAAGGATATAGGAGACTGATACTTATACAGAGATGACAAGCAGACAGTTTAATTTCTTCACATACTGGTTGTCCTGGCATACTCAAGAGGACTTCGATCTGTTCTCCCTAGCCCAAAGGATACAAATTGAACCAATAAGGGAGGGGCGCCTGGGTGGCTCAGTCAGTTAAGCGTCCAACTTCACCTCAGGTCACAATCTCATGGTTTATGAGTTCAAGCCCCACATCAGGCTCTGTGCTGACAGCTCAGAGCCTGGAGTCTGCTTCAGATTCTGTCTCCCTCTCTCTCTCTGCCCCTTCTTCTGCTTGCACTCTGTCTCTCTCAAAAATAAACAAATATTAAATAAATAAAACAAATAAATAAAGAAACAAATTGAACCAATAAGGGAGAGTAGCATAAATGTAGCTTTGGTCTAAAGAATGAACTTTCTATTAGATCTGGTTAACAATGTCCTGAGAACAGGAAACTGCACACTGAGTTCCCAGGCATTGGAGGTGTAACAAGCAAGAAGGAGGAGGGGTGGGGCCCAGTGGAACCTAAGATCCCTCCCAACCCTGATATCCCACAATTCTCCAATTCATCATGGGAACCACATACAGAATACGTGCATTTATATTATTCATCGACGTCATGGGGAAAATGCAATGCACAGATCCTCTTTAGAACCAGGATATCACAAGCTGTTTTTCAAGCACTGGCTCTGTCCTGACTTGCAGTATGGGATTTGGGGGAGGGATTTAACGCTCACTGCTTGTTATTCATGTACAAATGAAAGGCGGGCCCCTAGTGTCATGGTCACTAGGAGTGAGACATGAATTCTAGTCTCAGCTGTGTCACCAAGACACCATGGGCGAGGCATCTGACCTGTGTAGGTCTCAGTTTTCTCACGGGCAAAACAAGCTAGTTAGATTAGGAAAACTCTGAGGTCCTTCCTGCTGTGAAAGTCTCGGGCAAAAACATATCTCAAGGCTGCTGATTAAAAAGCAGTAGGTGGATACGATGGAACTTGGACGTATGAAGTACAAAATTATTGGGTTTTTTTGACAGTCATTCTCATACAGTGATAATGATGAAATGTGATCGCCTTTCTCATCTGGCCTCAGGGAATAGTGTAAATGTCAGTAGGCAAGCAGGAAAAAAATGGTATTTCCATATTATTAACATCTGTTTAGTGGCAACTATCAACTAGCTTCTTCTAGGAGGAGACGTTTCCAAATTTTCATTCACTCAGCAACTATTTGTTGAGCACCTAGAAAGTTCCAAACACAAGTGCTGAGGATAAAATGCTAGATCAACACATAAGGAAATATATATTTTTTATGTGAGAAGTTCACTGTCTAGTGGAAAAGACAAACACATAGTAGGCAATAATAATAATAATAAACTAGTATATTGAAGCGCAAACTAAAATTCAGGACTAAATGGAGCCCAAGTGCTTGGGAAATGTGTATGCTTTGTTCTGGGCACTTCAAAAAAGAAAGCCTGGGTGCTGAGTCTTTCTCCTCCCTGTACTAGGAATAAAGAAAGCTCAGCACAGTGAGTCATTAAGGCTTAAAATTCAATGGCAGTAATAATTTCCTTCACTTGGTGCAGGAAGGGCACAATGAGCCATCGCAACTTGTTACAGAAACAGATCCACTGCTCCGCGAGGTTAATCCACTTGAACATGATAAGGCATGAAAGAGGTGTGCCCGCCCGGGACTTCTCTCCACTCCATTCACACGCAGTCTGGAGCCCCACGGCCAACCGTCCCGTGTGCTGTCTGAACAAGATATATTTCTGCCCGTGATTAATACTGCTTTGGAGTTGAGTTTAGAGAATCAGATAAACAAATATCAGTTTCTGCTTTTCTTTCCTCCTGTCTTCTCCCCCAACCCACTCTCCCAGCCAGCAAATGGTCTCTGTTCTTCCTGTGGGGGGTAAAGGAGTTTTAGACAGATACTGAAAGGCTCCCTTATTTGAAGATTGCAGCTCAGGACTGATGTGTTCTGTCCCTGGAGGACACTTGGACAATGAATTGCCTCATTGCTTTCAGAGGAGAGCAATTCTGCGAGGAGTGTGGGTGTCGGCCTGAAAGGCTCCAGTTGTGTAGGGCCAGCCTGACAATCATGCTGGCCCCAAGAAAAAGGGCTGGCCTGCCATCTAGTTCAAACGGGCTGTTAAAAATGCAAAAACAAAGCAGGCATTTCACATGTGCAAAAGGTCACTTGTAAAAAGCCCTCATGGAATTCAGATTAATTTAGATGTGATAATTTTTTTGACTGGAACACCCGTATTTGGGGCCATTTCCTCTGAACAAGTTAGGCCTTAGGAGAGGATTTAAAAACAATCCTATACATCTTTTGTCATGACAGAGGCCGGGCAGCTCTCCGCTATCTCTATGGAAGAACACAATTATTTATTCTAGTTATACCAACTTTGTTGCAGAAATTATTTTAAGTGGCCTGGCTCCCTGTAAAAAGTTTACCCTCATTACAAACTCCAAGCAGGCTCAGTTTCTACTTGGGAACTTGAGCCTACTTAGAACTCTATTTTACTTGCTGAAAATGACAATGAAGCGAAGTCCCAGGCAGTGCCAGAAGGGCTGCCACCGGGCCCTAATGAGCGCCACTTAGGAGACATCCCAGTTGGCCCGGTGTTCCGGCAGCTGCCGGCTCCGAGTCTGGCTGGGAAACGCCGGGCACACAGTGGGAGCCCAAGAGCACAGTCTGTGTGAGAGCAGCGCCCGCACAAGCCCTCAGAACACTCAGGCAGGGAAGCTGAAGGGAAAGACAAACCCGACGTTTGTCCAGATTCTCTCTGCCTGCACTCAGAGAAACGGTCGCTAGGAATTCAGCCTGCCTCAGTGCCCAGTGGTGGGGCTGAGGGAATGCCTGTCAGACGATGTCTTTTGTAAGAGCTCACATCCTTCTATCCGTGGCAGGCAGTTTAAGCCTTGTGAACCAATGTCAATACGAGACAGGATTTTTGAGTAGGTGGCTACCCTCAGTGTACATTTTACCACTCCCTTCTCCACTCGTTTCTTCACTGTATCTCATCTAAAAGGTCTTCTGGTGATAGCACCAAAATTCTCCTCAAAATTCTTATCAAAGTTGCCAATGGCCATTTCTAGAAAGTTCTATTACCTGATTCCTCAGCAACCTTGGACAATGTGACCATGCCTTCTCTCTTTCCTTGGCTTCTCTGATGCTCTTCTCCTACTCATTTTGGCCTTTTTTCCCCTCAAAGTCTTTCCTTAAATGCCATGTTTCCTCAGGTCTTGATTTTAGGCCTCTTCTAGTTTTATATCTTCCTCCTAGACCATCACATCTGTTCCCAGGTCCCAAGTACATTGGGAGGTTTCAACAAGCATTTCTAAGTCACTTCTCCTTATCGGGTGCTAATCCTATGCAGTCCATTCTTTCCTGAAAATAACCACATCGATACCGCCAGCCTCCTCAAAATGAATATATCCAATACAGAACTCTTTCCCCCTTCCCCATGTCCGATTTGCTCTCTTTCTTGGTTGTCTCCCATCCTGGTACATGGTGCACCACGTACCAGACAGGGGAATAGGGGCCCTCACTGACTCTTCCGTTTCCATCCCTCTCACATCTCATCCACGACCAGGTCTTGTCGAGTTTGCTTTCTGAAAGTCTCCTGAATCTGTCCGTTCTTCTTTTTGTCCCTGCCATCAGCTGTGACCTGAATTGCTGATCTCCAGTAGCCACTTAGGACCTCCTGCAATCTAAAACATTTTCCAGCCGGATTGTTGGTTTCAATAAACATCTGACTTAAAACTAATAAATGGCTTCCCAATGCCCTTGGGATTAATTCCAAAATCCTAAACATGCCCCTAAGGTCCAGTGCTGGCCTTTCTCCAGTTTTATTTCGGCTACAACTATTCATTAGCCATGATGAGGCAACTAGTTTGTCTTATACGGTCTTTCTAAACTCAAGGCCTCTCACAGGCTATTTTCTTTTCAGCACAGAGAGATTTACCCTTATTTGGCATTCTAGTTTCAAACTCAGTTATGCTCTCATTGACCAGCTCTGTCAGTTCTATATATCCCCCTATCATAACGGCCATTATATCTTATTCTAATTGGTTTTTTTTGTTTTAATAACTGTGTTTCTGCCTATACACTGTAATTCAGTACGGGGGGGATCTAATTTATCTTAATGTCCTTCAAGAAACTGGGGACATAGTAGAGCCTCAATAAAAATTGTTGAGAAAGTAAAGTAGTGCATTTTATATGCATTGTTGTATAATTATGAGTACAATTATAAACAATTCTTAAATGCTTTACAATTTTTTTGGCTAGGAAAAAATATATACCTTTGCTTTATTTATAGAAAGAAATACTAGCATGTGTCTGTCAGTTGCTATTTAAAGAAGAAAATAAGAGGGTCATGTTTCTATCATCCCCTCAATATAAAAGCCATCTGTTCTCTATAAAAAACCTCTTCCACGGGAAGGAAAAACCTAAACCCAAATGAGTCATGGTAAGATGAAATTCAAAAATTTTATGTCAGTTTTTTTTTTTCTTCCCCAAATGATTCATGTCGCTGCACACCTCTGTTGGATGCAGGGGGAAAGAGCAGGACACAGGTCAGCAGCAGGTGCATGGCAAGCAAAGGCCAATGCTTAGCACTCTAGCAGAATGCAGCACTTGGGCAGAGGCCAGAGGGGACAAAAGAGTAATGCGCAGAGATGCCCGTGCCCTCAGCCTTGCTCCTGTGAAGCATCCCTCCTCATCCAGATACCACACAGGGAGAAGGAAGAACAAACCCTTGAGAAGGAAACCGCTCTACCTGGGAGGTCCAGCTTCAGTTGGCTAGGTGACTATACAACTGCCTGAAAGACACCGTTGTAAACAAAGAGAGACTGAGTTATCCTCAGGTGTAAATAGTGGCTGTGATCACAGAGTGGAAATAAGGACTCGTGAGCAAGTCAGGTTTGTGACTGGGGTAGTGAAAGGACTTTAAATTTCTGGACATCTGAGTCATGGTATAGAAGTGCAAATGGGAAGTAGAGAGAAGTCAAGTCCTCAATGCAGCGTTCAGGAGGCGGCCTGCTTCTCTGGGAGAGCTAGCTGAGTGTAAAACCTCGGTCCCAGCCACTGAATTGACTCAAGAAAGTCTCAGTCTCAGTTGTGAATTCTTATCCTTTCCAAGCTACTATGTCAATGAAAATATGAGAAGAACAATCTGGGGTGGGGGTGGGAGGGCACCTGGGCAGCTCAATCAGTTAAGCCTCCAACTGCACTCTTGATTTTGCCTCAGGTCACGATCTCAAGGTTTCATGAGTTTGAGCACCATGTCGGACTCTGTGCTGACAGAGTGGAGCCTGACTGGAATTCTCTCTGTTTCCCTTTCTCTGCACCTCCCCCACTCAGACTGTCTCTCTCTCAAAATAAAAATAATTTAAAAAGGGGCACCTGGGTGGCTCCGTCGGTTAAGCATCCGACTTGGGCTCAGGTCATGATCTCATGTTCATGGGTTCAAGCCCCAGGTGAGGCTCTGTGCTGACAGCTAGCTCAGAGCCTGGAGCCTGCTTCCTGTTCTGTGTCTCCCTCTCTCTCTCTGCCCCTCCCCTGCTCACACAGTCTCTCTCTCAAAAAAAAAAAAAAACAAGAACAACCTGGGGTCACAGCAAAGCTCCCTAAGAACTGCATGTTTTCCTACTCTTGATAGAAGCCATCTTTGCTCCTCCATTCTTCCTCTTTTCCACACCTTCAACATCTCCCTCTCCCTAACTCCCAGCCTCCACTTTTAGGTGTCTCTTACTTTGAAAACATGAATCAAAATGAAATGTGAAAAATAATTGAGAGTTTCAATCCTTTGTTATTCTCTTCTAGCCTCAAGTGAACTATCTTTAAAAATGCTGACTGGCATATACAACCAAGAATTGGGAAAGAAAAGTCAAGATAAAATATGAATAATAATACATACAATGTAATTTGAATAATGATTTTTCTCCTTGCCCACACAGAGCTAACTGATGTAATTTATTTTGTTAATATTTAACATAACTTAATTACATCTATTAGTAATAAACTAATAGCAACACACTGACAAATTATACACTATGAAACTAAGCTCGGGGTAAAAAGTAAAACTCTTACACTTGGTACTCTTAATTAAAATTTCTTAACAAGGTCACTTTATCACATCATTAGTAAAGGAATTTCTCTCTCCCCTTCAGTAGGTATACTAGAATTTCCAGTGCAGTCTGGGACCTTAGGATTCATGAAAACTTCTTGTAGATTTTCCTAACAACTTCCCAGAGGATCCATAAATAATACCACAGTGCTACAAATACATAAGGATATTGACTGCAATTCTGACCACCAGGAAAAATGTACATTATTACATAGCTTCATTTTTATTGCTGTATTCCATTCTATTTTTTTAAGTTTATTTGTGTGTGTATGTGAGAGAGAGAGAGAGAGAACATGCATGCACACATGAGCAACAGAGAGACAGAGAGAGGGAGAAACAGAATCCCAAGCAGGCTCTGTACCATCAACACAGAGCTCAAAGCAGGGCTTGAACTCACAAGCTATGAGATCATGACCTGAGCTGAGATCAAGAGTCGAACACTTAATCAAGTGAGCCACAGAGGCACCCCTGTATTTCATCCTGTTGTACAGATGTGCATGTAAAATATATACATATAAAATCCTATAACCGTTAGCAAAATTATGAACCTTCACACCATCAAGGTCAAGCATGCACATGTAAAGCCCTTAGTATGTGCAAATCCCTCAGGCATCCATTGGGCACCATATACATACTAGGCCTGTAGAAAATGCAATGGGCTTCCAAGTACATTGAGCACCTTATAGCAACAACTGCGATGCAGATCCTTGACGGTTTAACCAACAGGCCTGCCCAGTGGAGTCACATAGGACTGAAGTCTATAAAGAGGGACCATGGAGGAGGATGGTCACAAATGAGGCTGGAGTATTGAAAGAGAGGATGTAAGAAGTATGTTGTAAGTCCTGATTTTTGAAATGTAGCCTGCTCTTGCCTGTAAGGTTAAGGATAGGAGTTATAATTCAGGGAAGTTCTATACTTTCAAAAAATTAAATAACAATTGCAAAGAAAAGTAGGATTTTATCATTAATCCCCTCTGTACTGATACGTATTTTACACAAGACTCTAAAGCTTTAGGCTCATTCTAGATAGATGACTTAGTCCGTTGGTCACCACAGCTTTCAAATCAATCTACTTCTTCTGCAAAGCTAGATTTGGAAGACTGACAAAGAGTGGCTTCTCTGGGCTGCTCCCAGAACCTCTACTTCCTGTGGGACCCAGCAACACGGCAGCGGCCGCCCATCTGGTGATACTTTGGCTCCTCCGCTCTGACCAGCGGCCAGAAACTGGGGGCGGAAAAAAGAATTAACCTCAATGGAAACACTTCCAATTTCTACAAAAGACAAGGTTCAAGCTAACCAAAAATTTAGGAATGAGGTGAGGGGTCAGAAATAAGTGTTATAAGTGATATCTTGCATTTTGGCAGCAGAACTGCTTAGTACACGTTAAGTTCTGTGAAAGCAAAGGTCATGTATATCATTCCTTTTATTTTTCCTCCAAAATCTAGTAGTAGGCTTGTACACTACTAGGTCATCAGTAAATATTTGTGGAAGGAAAGAAGGAAGAAGACAAAGACATACTAGACTATTTGTAGTACAGCTGAAGGACAGAGACTTCAGTTAGTTACAGGCCACCTTCCAGTTTATGTTTCTTCAGGTAAAAACTATTATATGCCGGATTTAATTAAAAAAGAGGCTTAATGCAATTTTTGGTAATAAGAAGTTTCAATAATGCATCATAGATGCTTTTTAGAGGGACATAAGAAGCCCCAAAAAGAGAAGAACCTTTATTATCAATAGTTCTACCCAAAGACTCCTGACCTGAATGTCTTCTATATATACTTCTCCTGAACAACATCAGGAGGAAGATTTTTCTCTTTGGTTCCAGCAGCATCTCTGATTTTTGCGTTCAGAGGTAAAGAGCTTTGAAACTTCACTTATGACCGACACAGTGCAAGAAGATGGGAAAGGATGTGTGAAAGATCCTATCAGATGCGGTTGCTGGCGAAAGAGGTTGAGAGACGGAGGAAACCTCCCGGATGGCTTCATCCATCCATTCATTCACGGACATCCACGGGTCTGAGCGTGGCTTCGTGCAAAGCAACGTAGACCACAGCCCTTATACCTCAAGATAGTACACTCTGCTAACTCCTTAACCGCTGGCTGTTTTCTACAGTAATGTCGTCAAGATGTACCTTACTTTACTCAAATGTTTAACAATTCAGGCTTACATATCCACATCCTATTACAAAATCCAATTATGCTACAGTTATCTACATTTTAATGCCTGACATTTAGTTTATTAAACCTCTTTTTTTCTCCTGACTTGTGTTGATTCCTACTTTTTTTGTGCAAGTACTTAAAATATGCTGCAGGAAAAGAAATAATAAAATGTACTGTAGGGGTACCTGAGTGGCTCAGTCGGTAAGTGTGCTGAGTCTTGATTTCAGCTAGGGTCATGACCCCAGGGTCATGGGATTGAGCCCTGCATCAGGCTCCGTACTGAATGTGGAGCCTGCTTAAGATTCTCTCTCTTTCTCTCTTTCCCTCTCACCCTGTTCCCTGCTCACGTTCTCTTAAATAAACAAAACAAATAAACAAATAAAATATATTGCATGTATGAAATTCTAACCCTAAAACTCCAAAACAAAAAAAATTAGTTTACGTCTTTAAAGAGACCATTTTACATGTTCAAAATAATATTATCACACTTCACAAATGTCATAATTTTCTAATATTAGCTAATATAAAATCCATATTCAAATTTTCCCATTTGACATGTAAATGTTATTTACAGATAGCTTTCTTTTTAACTTTACACCATAAAATTCCCACCCACATCCACACTTCGCATCAAACACACACATACTCTTATAGATCTTTTGGTCCCTGTCTTTCTTCAGCTCACTGAGCATTGTGACAGTTAGAGGTCTGTCTCCCCCTGTTGTCTTCTCCCTGGCCACCTTCCTCCCCACCCCCAACACTCCTGGCCCACCCCTTCCTCCTCAGCTTCCCCAGGACAGGATGGAAGATGCAGGTGGTCAGTTTTACAATTAAAAACACATTTCTGAACACACTGTTCCAGAGAAAGCTTTCTGCTCCAAACCCATTTTAGGACTTGGACTGTTTTAGCTATTATAACAGCTCTCAAAGAAGCACTTGTACAATTCAGAGGAAAACTTCCCTTGACTTTTGGCCATATTTTTGTACTTCAGGAAGCACACAGGAAGGACAAACAGCCCTCAGTATTATTGGCACAGATGACCAGAGCTGGGCCAGTGTCCCCAGAAAGGCTGGGCCTGCTTTCAGTCTGGAACCTCTGTAATCCTGTCCCTCCCCACCCTAGTCTCTAGAGCATACCACAGAGTTGGCATGATGAGGATTTCCAGCCACTAAGAACATGAACGAGAAAGCTGGGTCACACACACATGACAAAGGACACGGGAACACATACACCTTCTGTGGCAGTGTGAACCTTAGAACCCTCAGATGCTTGAGGACAGGATTGAGAACCAAAACTTTGATTGGGGGTGGAGACAGAGGAGTGTTCTCCCTCATTTTCTTTCCCATTCACCAATGTTTTTGCAGAATGACTTCATCACAAAAAGCAGTCTTTACATTTTAATAGTACCTATTAGTAGCAGAGACTGCTTAATTCACAGGATCCAACCTGAAATCTTTTTACTTTTCAGCATGTAATTTGGTTTTTTATTGTTTTTTTTTTTTAAGTTTATTTATTTATTTTTGAGACAGAGTGTGAGTGGGGCAGGGACAGAGAGAAAGGGGATCTCAAGCAGGCTCTGTGCTGACAACAGAGAGCCCAAGATGGGGCTGGAACTCACAAACTGTGAGATCATGACCTGAGCCTAAGTTAGATGCTTAACCGACCCATGTAATTTGGAGCGCATTTCTCCCCAGATTTTGTCCAATTGCACATATCACTCATTATGGGAAGTGCAGTCCTGACTGGTGGGAGACGACAGACAGGAGGGCACTGAGGAGTGAGTATAACGCACAAAGGAAATCCTTCACGGACTCAGGGCTGTGTGTGATCATTAAAGCACAATCCCGATGGAAACATATTCCAAACATTCCATGTTTTCATAGCACTGTGTTTACTAAACATTTCCTGAATCAAGACCAACTTTCAGAACTCTTGTTTTCTTCTAGGAATGCACTTTCATGTCAATGTTAGTCCCATTCTCCAAGGTGGTGTGCAGTCTATGGTATCCCAAAAGATACTAAAGGACTTTCACTAATTAAGGAACACCTCTAGGGGTGCCTGAGTGGCTCAGTCAGTTAAGCATCAGACTTCAACTCAGGTCATAATCTCACGTGTCCATAGGTTTGAGCCCTGCATCAGGCTCTGTGCTGACAGCTCAGAGCCTGGAGCCTGTCTTTGGATTCTGTGTCTCCCTCTGTCTCTTGGACCCTCTCCTGCTCATGCTGTTTCTCTCTCTCTCTCTCTCTCTCTCTCTCTCTCTCTCTCTCTCCCCCCTTTAGCCTACAGGGCACTTTTGCACAAATTAAAATAAAAGCTCCTGGGGCACCTGGATGGCTCAGTCAATTAAGTATCTGAGTCTTGATTTCAGCTCAGGTCATGATCTCATGGTTCATGGGTTCCAGCCTTGCCCTGGGTTCTGTGCTGACAGCACAGAGCCTACCTGGTATCCTCTCTCTCCCCATCTCTCTCCACCCCTCCCCTGCTCGCTTGCTCTCTCTCAAAATAAAATAAACATTAAAAATAATATTAAAAAAATAAGAGCTCTCTCTGGAAGATGAATAAGAAATTGCCCCTCTAAGCATATGCAGCCCCTCCCTGGAAATGGCCAGGAACAGAAACACCCCTGTGCAAAAGGCTTCTCTTCTAAGTACCCCGCTTTAGCGAACTGGGTAAGCAAAGCAGGGCTGTGTCTTAGTCCCAGCGCTCGCCATTGGTAGAAGACTCTACCCAGACTGTCTAGCCTTATTTGGCTGGCCTGTCCCAAATTCCTAACTAAATTCCTGAAGGAGCTGGTTTTTGTGTAAACTTGCATTTTAACACAACGTATCGTTCTCTGTCCGCACCTCTGTGGCATCTATAGCACTATCATCATCTTTGGACTTATCTGCATTAGGCTTCAAAAAAAGAAACATGGAAAGCTAATGAGATCATAGAAGAGTAAGCAAGAGGCTGGAGGAAAGCCACCTTTGCACTCATTACAAGAGAAAGCGGAAGGCCGTCACTCTTCTGGTCTGGCTCAGATAAATGATAAGAGTCTAAGAACAACTCACTGAAGAGACAGAACCCTGTGCTAGTGTGTGTATTTCTAAAATGAACAGTGATATGCAAATAGCACTGTTGGAGACCGGACTAAATCACCTGTGCCCGGAAGCACTGCACAGACCCAGCCTCACATCGACAGGCACCCCCTCCACACAGTGGCTATGGGAACAAGGGACCAAAGAGAAAGCCACATAGTGTCTGTCTGTCTGTCTGTCTCTCTCTCACACACACACACCCGTGCGTGCGCGCACTGGTTGTTTTATGGCTCGTGTTAACGTATGATTTTAAACAATAAGAAAGAGAATGTTCTTGCCTTTTAGTCTTTTATTTTTCTACTTCTAAAAGGTCTCTATGGCGCGCCTGGGTGGCTCAGTAGGTTGAGCGTCAGGCTTGGGCTTAGATAATGACCTCATGGTTTGTGGGTTCGAGTCCCGCGTCCGGCTCTGTGCTGACAGCTAGCTCAGAGCCTGGAGCCTGCTTCAGATTCTGTGTCTCCCTCTCTCTCTGACCCTCCGCTAATCATGCTGTCTCTCAAAAATAAATAAAAAACATTAAAAAAATTTTTTTAAAGGTCCCTTTGATCTTTCCAGCTCATTGTCTGGTGGGCAGAGCCAACGTAAACCTTCCTCTCAATCTCTTTTCTTGCATTTTTTATCAGAGAAGATTACATGGGAGTTTTTTCTATCCCAAGCGGTAAAATGATAACTAATATGCCAAATAGTCATTTTAACATGGCAAAAAAGTGTTTAAAGCTTTTGGACAATGACATGAAACAAGAAAATTTAACTTTTGTAGAAAAAAAAAATTACCAATTGAAATTATATATCATCCCATACTTTGGGGAGATTTTTCAGAGAAGTTGTAGAAGAAGAAGTTTGTTTTGACCAAATTGGACTCCACCACAAAACTAACCCCACACTTTAATGTGAAAATGGAAAATCTTGTATCATCCTTCCATTTTCTTATTCAGTATTTAAGTACCCGGCTCAAATGCCAAGGGCACAAGTACATAGATATTGTGTGAAGATAATGTAAGTTTATTTTTTACTTACAAGTTGAAAATTTCACTGTTTTAAGCCTGTATTATTTGGACTCATATACCCCATTAAAATGTAAACACACCCCTGTAATTTAAGACACAGAGACTACGAAGAGCATGAAGAAACTCAAAACCCATTCAAAGTCCCTGTGTGCTGGGTATGACTGTCCCCTGCCCACGGTGATATTCTACGCCACCTTGACAACTTATCTGATTGTAGTCATTCCAAGGCGCAGTGGGCGTTTAAGGATAAAACAGCCCATGACAAACCGTGCCTCAGGGTTTAAAAAACTCAAATGCCTGTAGGGACCAAAGAGAAAAATGAGTGAAGGGGACGGTTTGCCTATTAAACATGTAGAACCATTTTGTAATTGCCCTGGGGAAAAAAAATACTCTTCATTTCTCTTGAAACATGTAGGAGTGTTGTCATGGCCTTTGTTAGCCCATAATTGATAGAGACACGAACAGCAGAGAAATAGTCCCAGAGCTAAAATAACAACAGGGGCACCTGGGTGTCTGCCGGTGGGGTGTCCGGCCCTTGATTTTGGTTCAGGTCATGGTCCAAGCTCATGAGATGGAGCTCTATGTTGGGTCTAGAGCCTGCTTAGGTTTCTTTCTCTCTCCCCCGTCCCTCCCCTGCTCACACATGCTTTCCTCTCTCTAAAGAAAAAAAAGAACAACAAAAACCTGACTATACTGGTCTAATGATTGGCAACTGTCTCCAGCCTCAGTGTTAGAGCAAGTGATGGAAGATGTCCTGTCCTAGAAAGCTCAATGTCCTATCTAATGGGGACAGCTGCCTCTCAGTCCAAGACATCATTGTCACACGGAAGGAAATGTGTAAGTTCATTGTTTCCCTACCTTCCAATTTTTCAAGGGAAGATGGAAATCTAGATTTTTAGGTGAAATCTTCCAATTCTAAAATGTTAGCTTAACTTCTTTAAATTATTATTTATTTTTGAGAGAGAGAGAGAGAGAGAAAGACAAAATGCAAGCAGGGGAGGGTCAGAGAGAGAGGGAGACACAGAATCCGAAGCAGGCTCCAGGCTGTGCGCTATCAGCACAGAGCCTGACAAAGGGCTTGAACTCGGGAACAGTGAGATCATGACCTGAGCTGAAGTCAGACGCTTAACTGACTGAGCCACCCATGTGCCCTTAGCTTAACTTCTTTAAAATAGGGTGAGTCAAGGAAGACACACAAGGCTCACCATCTAGAAACCTCTGGTCCACACCACACAGTCTAAAACTAAAGGGACTGCAAACATTCTAAAAATTTATTAGAGCTTTAGAACAGAAATCAGTGAGCCATATGCATATCAGTGTAGACAAACTGGCATTCACATCTGAGGAATAGTAAATCCTTTACCTGTTTTTATTTACTGCAAAACAAAAGGGGTTGGGTCGCCCCTCCCAAGTGTCTGTGATTCTGACTTCTTAATTGCAGCCTGTTTTCAGCACTCAACATGTGTGTCATGCACTCGGGAAGGACAGGCCCTATTTTGGCTGTGTGCTTCCACTCTGGATACGTATTTACACCCACAGATCACTAGGTGAGAAACTTCCTTCATGTTTCTCCACTGGATCAAGAATTCTGTCTAGGGGCATCTGAGTGGCTCAGTCAGTTACGCGCCTGGCTTTGGCTCAGGGCATGATCTCACGGTTTGTGAGTTCAAGCCCCACACGGGCCTCTCTGCTATCAGCACAGAGTCTGCTTCAGATCCCTTCTCCCCTCCCCTCTCAACCCCTTCTTCCCCGCTCTCTCGCTCTCTGTCAAAAATAATAAATTAAAAAAAAAAAAAAAAGAATTCTGTCTACACTGATAGTAGTTGCTACACAAGTCCCTGGGAGATGAAGCAGGTTCACTTAAGGCATGCATATTGTCAGATGCACGTTAGCTGCCTGCTAAACACAGGACTGAGGCCAAGAACCCAATCTACTGATTTCCCCACCGGCACTCTGGTGCTCTGCTTGTAGCGTATAAAGGACTCCCTTCAAACACACACAATTTTATAGTTTGACTTTCAGAAACCAATCCATTGCTGCCTTGAAAAGATGAACCAGACATGCCAAAAAACTCAAGGGTCCCTTGATCAAGAGGCCTAGTCTCTAGAGGAGACTGCTCTAAGGTCCAATTTGACTCCCTTTGCTTTTTCAAGAAATACATTTTATATCTCACCTAACCACTTCAGCTATATTGGAGCAAAGAGAAATGAAAGAGATCAAATAGAAAACCTTTCTTCCTTAAGGCTTGGTCCAAGATGGACAGTGAATGTGTCCTCCCTTTAGGCACTCTCCTTTGGTCCTACCTGGCCTTCCAAGGATGAAGACCTCTTTTTAAAACAAATTTTTTTTTTTTTTTTTTTTTTTTTTTAGTGTTTAGTCATTTTCAAGAGAGAGACAGAACATGAGCAGATGAGGAGCAGAGACAGAGAGGGAGACCAGAATCTGAAACAGGCTCCAGGTTGAGCTGTCAGCACACAGCCCGATGCAAATCTCAAACTTGGGAACAGTGAGCTCGAGCTCACGACCTGAACCGAAGTCAGACGCTTAACCGACTGAGTCACCCAGATGCCCCCAGTGAAGACATCTTTGAAACAGAGTATCTCCCATATTGCCATTCTGGAATATTTGCAAACAGTCCCTTCCCTCAATCTCCACTTCTCTTTCTCAATCTCTTCCCCCTTTCTTTCTTTTCCGCCCATATGTCAGATCCCACAACTGCCCACAATAAAACAGTAGTCATTCTAACGTCACCGATTTCTCCTAAGTCACACAGCAAGCTCCAAGAGTAAACAAATAGTGTTCAACTTTTTTAGCACTGATCTCTTTCACTGTTAGCCACCACAAGACTTCTCTGGACTTGCCAAGGTAGGCATTTCCAAATAAGTAGTGAGTTTTTTGAAACTCAAATCAAGACATAAAACTAAGGGGAAAAAAAAACAGAAAAGAAATAAAATTTGGAGTTTTCCTCTATCTTTAAATGTGGCCCAATGCTCACATATGGAAGAGGTATTTAAATAAAAATTCCCCCCAAAGTTTTAATCTTTTAAACCACAAAATCAATGCACACAATTCGAATCTGAACTCTTTTGCTATAAATGGCCTGTTTCCCATCCCCTTTAAGGATTAATCTCTAAATTCCAAAAGGAATTCTTAATTGTATAGGTTGATCTTGAGGGAAACAGACCAACTCTAACTCAGAAATAAACCATACCATGTTACACCTTCATTAAACTGTTGGCAGCAGACATAGATTCTGTCAATAATGGGCTTTTGCTAAGTCTTTAAGAGCTCTTTACACATAGGATCCTTCTCTGGAAAAGAGTGGACAGACAGACACGATGCAAGCCTATGTGTACGTGTCGGAGATTCTGTAAGGGTCATCCGGCAACCACACTGGGCTCTGTGCAGGAGGAGAGGCTCACATGTGGGTCTGAGTGAGAACATCTGCGCTGGAGGCAGGCAAAGGCTAATCCAAGGGTGCTGCCCAATCTGTTGTTGGAGGGGAAGTGAAAGCAGGTGCTCTGATAAAGCACTTAGTGTTCAGTGTTCAGCTCCTGGACCCTCCAGTGCATGAAGCTGCTCCCAGGTGTCAGAGGGAGAGGGCCAGCTCCTGCAAAACCCAATCGTCATCTTCAGGCGATTCTCAAAGGAAACACATGTGCAAGTCTTCCTCTGCCAGCTCAGGAATACACATGGTTTCTTGAGAGCCACGCAGGACGATCATTTGGTTAATCAGAAAATAGCAAGGCCATTTGTATTGATGGAGCAGGCATCACGCCAGTTCAAACATTCTTACACAACCCAGCCACTGGGGATGATTTGTGCATCTTGGAACCAGGCACAATGCACAGCTTAAGATGCTTGGAGCTGAGAAATGAAAACAAAGGATGTGGTCTCTCCGAGGCTCTCTGACCTCAGTGATCTGTGTGGTTTCCATGATTATAAATTACCTTAGAAGAAAATTGAGTTTTAGGTCCCAGAAATTATTCTGAGCAGCACGATCACAATGAATAAATTGCTATGCCAAAATGTCAGAGAGTGGGTCTGGTTTGGTTCCCTTTAAAATGTTGTTACGGTCATGCGTCTCTCCAGAATCACCTTTTGGCTTGGCAAAAAGCAACTGCAGACTGCAGAATATCAAGGAAGTGAGATTTGGGGTTCCTGGCTGGGTTACTGTCAATGATTCCATTAGAGCACAAAGGAGCTCCACACCCATACTTGGGCTGGGCAAAGTTCACTCTCGGGGTGGGGGTTCTCTAAAACGACTCATTCTGCTTTGGCTGATAAGGAAGTGTGCTTCCTGTTTCTCTCAAACAAGAAACTTAAAGTGGAAGTTTAGCCAGTGCCCCAGAGCCTTGGCACTCTCCCCTTCTAACTCGAGCTTCCAGCCTTCCTCTTCTTGGGTTCCTTTTAGCCAAAAAGCTCTTTGGTATCTTCAGTCTTGCTGGGGAGAAGAGGTAGGGGTGTGCCAGCTTCTGTCCTCTCTCCCTGACACCAAACTAAAGGATCCCTTGAAAATATCAGAAAGAGAGGCTGTTTCACCCAACTGTAGATTATTCTGTTACTATTTTTATAGTAATACACTTTGCCACTAATCTAATCTATCACTGAATGCAATCTAGTCTCCTTGTCATTTCTTTTTCCTATGCCCAGCATTTAAACTCCTTCTTGTGTGTGTGGGGGGGGGGGGGGATTTTCCTTATAAGTATTGGTGGAGGCAGAGACCTCCTCCCTGAAAAGAACTTGAGAAATTGCTTCCTCAGTGTTCTTGAAGCCAGGACACAGGCATGTGCCAATAAGATGCTATCCTGGGGGATGTTGGTGTGGGAACAACCATGCAAAATACATTGTTCAGGCTAGGATGGCAAGACCTTGCATCAGTTTCTAGCATGGTGAGTATCAGCAGTTGGTTCCTTGGAATCTGTGCCTGGAAGTGTTGGCCTAGGTGCCTACATAAGACCACTTCTGCCTGGCTTGATGGTGAGCAGTAGAAAGTTGAGTCTATCCCTGGCTAAAACTTTCAAGCTCACTTGGGAATAACCTATATTTGTTTAAACAAACCAAATTAATTTCTGTTGTGTGTAAGTCAAAACCCTGTCACCTCCTTAGCCTCAATCTCAAATCCTTTCCATATCTTTTTTCTCCCTCTTCTTTCCTCCCCATCTCTACCCCTCTTCTCTCCCCCCTACACTCTCCTCCCTCCTCCTCTTTCCTCTTCCCACTTCTGTCTCTGCCTCCTCCTCATCCAGTCCCTCCTCCTCCTTCCCTGCCCCTTACCTTCACTTCCCCCCACCCTCATTATTTTGGCTCCTATCTCCCAGTCATTACTGATAGCCCTATCTTGAAAGTGGCAGATCTGAAGAGAAACTCTCCACTCTACTCTATAGCTGATAAAATGGAGACCTAACAGATTCCAGTCAAACAGCGAGAATTTAGGATGGCCTTTTTGTAATATAATGTTCCTAGACCTGAGTTGTCATAGCACCTCAAGAGTAGATGTGTCATATTCTCTGAAGACAATTAGGCTACTGATTTAATTCCACAGATATGACTGAAGGAGAAACATTTAGAAGGAAATTTACAGAATATTTTGTCTATAGTTTTCCATGGTCTTTGAGATAGAACACAGTAGATGGATGTGTGTTTGCACTTAGTCCATATTTCTTTGGTAACTTCCATGTTTGTGTGACCACGTGAAAACAATTGGGGAGGACACCTAGAAAATCACGTCCATTGGACCAGTAAATCAGAGATCATCTCTTATCTGTAGGAGTACTTTAAACAAGGGAGAATTGTTTGATAGTTTGTCTAAACACTTAGCAGTGCTATTCCAAAAGGTTAATTTTGTCTTTCTCTAGTTAAAAATCACTGTTGCACTTAGAATGGAGTCCAAAGTCAAAGCAGAATGATCAGATCATGTGGATTCTGCTCTGGGACACTTGGGCGAGGAAAGAGGTCCTATTAGTCCTCACAATGAGACAGCAGGACACACGAAGACCTTGTCAGCAAATGGAGATGCCAGGTGACCCTACCCACGTGCCTTCGGTTTCTCCTTAACCTCATGTAATAGCACTCATCTCCCATTTCTGTTTGCTTCCACCCTGACAACATTCTTTTTCTTTCAGCTACCCCCACTCACGCCCTCGCACCCTAAACTTGTTCTCTCTCCCCCCCCCCCCCCCCCTGGAGCCTTTGCACTTGCTGTGCCTTCTGCCGGGAATGCCTCTCCCTATCTATTCACTTGGCTGCTTCCCTATCATTCTGGACTCCACTCAAAGTTAGTCTTCCAAGAGTGGCTTCTTCTGACTATCCTAATACTGTGCATGCCTCCCAACTCCCCCTTCCAGTTATCTTTTATTTAGAATAATTGTGTTTATTTGTTGGTTCAATATCCACGGAGGCAAAGACCCTGTATCTCAAGTCCATTTCATTAGCTGTGGTGCCTAGGACCGTGACCAGCACACAGCAGATACTCAAATTTGTCAAACAAATGAATATGGAAAATTAGAAAAGAAGGTTATTATACAACTATGCTAACAATGATTGCAAATGTATAGTCAAGGACATGTTAATATTCTGTACACAAACAAACAAAACAAAACAAACCCTAACGGCACCAAACTATTTCAGAGAAGTTCATACATTGCACAGATGAGATTCAGTGAGTTCATGGGCTTCCTCACTGGCTTATGACTATTTACTTTCTGTTATTCTTGTTTAAGCTTTCCCTGTGCCTCCCCCAATTTTAATTTCTTCAGAGAATTTTAAATCCCAGGTAGCACATTATTTTATGCACAGATATTTGAGTATATATGTATCTCTCTTAGGCAATGCTTGGGTTAACACAACAGCATTATCATATCTCACAAGATTAATAAATAATTCATTAACATCTAACATACAGACGGTGTTCCATTTTCTCCAATTCTCAAAAAAAAATGTATTTGGATAGTTGGCTTGTTTGAATCACAGAATAAACGAGAACCAAATGTTATTTTTCATTCATATGTCTCAGGTTTCTTTTGATCTTTACCATTCCTTCCGATGCCATATATTTGTTGAAGAAACTGTGTCATTTGTCTCCTAATTTCTTACATTCTGGATTTGGCTGACTGTATCTTCAAGGTGTCTTCAACATGTTTCTTTATCTGCCATGTTTCCGGCAAGTTCTCAATTAATGATTCAGATGATTCAGAGTCCTTTTTTTTTTTTTCTTCACTTGGTGCTACATTCTTCCATTATATCACATCAACAAGGATAGGTCTGGATGTCACACTCTCAGTAATCCTCAAATGGATCCCGGGGTCAGGCTGCCAGTCCCGTTCATCTATTCCAATCCAACCCTCACCCCTACCCATTTCCACCTGCTGATTAGCAGTCATCAGTTATCATTGACTAAATCTATTTGTCAGGGATTTCAAAAACAGACTTCATTTTAAGCCGATAGCTTCCTCTGTGAAGGAAAACTTTTCATCATCAGCTGTCTGGTTGCCTTAAAATCTGGTCCTTACAGGAAAGGCAGAATAAATGCTCTAGACTTTTTTTCTTATCAATTTTCAGCATGATGAGTTGGTATTCTAGTGAATTCCGAAGGTGACCACTGGGTTTTAATTTTTTTATATCATAAATTCATGACTTTTAAGTATTTTATTTAACATGTTCAATTCATACCAAGTACTGTTTGCTACTTGAGCTCCCCCAACACCAGCTGATGGAAGCTCCTTCACATTTGCTCCTGTGTTCATTTGACACCACCCAGCATTTCTAATAGTGTCTATGCTTTTCAAGTGCAACAATATGCTCAAAACACATCCTGTATATTTCCTGCTTCAAACCTGGAGTCAGCAGTGTGCTGAGGAGTCTTGGTTCCTTTTAATGGGAAATATATATTTTTAAACCACAGGGCACCAGGAGTGTCCATTGTTTCCAAGTGTTCTCTGCTTCAAGGGTTTTTTTTTTTTTTTAACAGAGCGAATGAGAAAATATGTATTCTTTTAGAAAAATAAACCTCATTCCTCAATTCAGGGTGATATTTTTACCAATTCAAATGAACAATTCCAGTATTTTTATTTAAATTCCTTAGTTTTATATTAAATCATTTTTCCCTTCCTCTGAAAGTATCCTGGCTCATGAAAACATTAGCATAATTCATTATTTGCTTCATTTCACTAAATACAATAGCTTCAACATAATAAAAATACTTCCAGTATTAGCAACCTCCAGAATGCATTTTAAAATTTCTTTGTGGTTTTTTTTATCCTTAGAATGTACAGCCAAAATACTATGGTTTATGACCACTTGAAATTAGCTTTCCTGAGGTCACTGACACCTACTCAATACATGGTGTCATTGATTTGTTTCAGGTTTTTAAAACCATTACTTTTAGGGATTGATTTTGATACTTTTTCAATTGTGTAAAATATAAGCATGATTTCAAAATCAAAACCATAAAATAAGATAATCAGTTTTAGAGAAATTAATTTTTATCCCTGCCCCTACCCTCTGTTTTCTCCCTCCCTTATGGGTTATATATTTATTAGTTTTTTTTTTAATGTTTTTATTTTTGAGAGAGAGAGCGAGGCAGACACAGAATCTGAAGCAGACTCCAGCCTCTGAGCTGTTAGCACAGAGCCTGACACAGGGCTTGAACTCATGAAATGCGAGATCATGACTTGAGCCCCAGCCAGACACTTAACCCACTGAGTCACCCACGTGCCCCTATTTTGTTTTGTTTTAATCATATTTGTATCTTCCCTCCTGTTGCTCAAAAGGCAGCATACTATCCACATTCTTGTACAACTTGCTTTTTTAAAAAAATTAATTAACAATATATCTTGGCAATAGCTCCCTTAAAATGTAGAGAAATGTTCCTAATTTTTGTCAGCCTACACAATATTCCACTATTTGAGTATACCCAGTTTATTTAATCCATCCTCTACTATTGGCATTTGGGTTGTTTCCAGGGTTTTTCTGTTACATATAGTGAACTAGTCCCATTTTCAGACTTTTTCTCCCTGGGAAAGCTATCAAAAGTCCATTTAATGACCATTATTAAGTGTCCATATTTTAAAAGTCCTTGGGAGGTGTACATTTATCATAATGCGGTTCCAGCCCTACAGGAATTCATATTCCAAATGTGGTAGGAATTCTGGATGCTTTCATTTACACAGCTTCACCATTATTTAGCTGTGCGACTTCATGGTGTGTGTTCTGGGGCAAGATACTTAACCTCTCCAGGTCAGTATCTTCTTTGAATTAGTGATCAGTGATTAGTGAGTTCTGCCTTTCAGGTAGGTCATGGGGATTAAATGAGACAACATTTTTAAAAGCACAATGCCTAGCACATAGTAAGTACTTAATAACTGCTATCTATACAGGAGTATAGATATTTTGGATGAAACACACCATTGGCAAATGTTAATGTCCTTATCATGAATATTTTTTAAATAGTATGGTAAAATAGGAAGAATAAGCATTTTGGAATCAGTCATCATAGGCCTAAATACTATCTCTTCCTCTCTCCTCCCTTGAGCAACATACTTATTGCCCTTAAGTTTAGCTCTCTCACTTAAAAAGTGGCTTACCTGGCTTTGGTTTCTTGATAATATCAAGCAATTGCACCAAAGACAACTTTGGGAATAGAGTAAGCAGACAATGAATATGGCTTTATAGCTCTATCCTGCTTGAACACTCTCAAAGACAAAGATTTAAAGTTGGCAGCTGAGATCCAGTCAACATAAAAGTGGTCCTCATAAGGGGGCTGCTGGGCAAAATGTCTTTTGCTTATGCAAGGCTGAGGGTCCCAAGGGCTTCCTTTTTAGGCTTTCCTCCAGCTTGCGTAGTTCCATTTTCTTAAGAGCATTTTTTTAAATGTATCTGAGGACCTATCTCTCCTCTCAGAGACGTTTTCTTCTTTTCCTGTCTTCTGACCTCTACCCTGCTCAGTAGCCTAATGCCACACTGCTTTATTAGAAACTGTGGTCTTGGGTTCAGAGGACAATCAAACTCAAGGCAAAGTAGACTTCACTTAGCCCTAAGTATACATGACTTCAAGAGAAGACAGGAAACAACAAAGCATGCATAGCAACATTAGAGTGGAGATCTCATGATCCCCAGTCAGAGCTTCTAACATTCAATACATTAATTTTAACTTTTTTATGTTTATTTATTATTGAGACAGAGAGAAACAGAGCATGAGTGGGGGAGGAGAAGAGAGAGAGGGAGACAGAATCCAAGGCAAACTCCAGGCTTTGAGCTGTCAGCACAGAGCCCAACGCGGGGCTGGAACCCATAAACTATGAGAACATGACCTGAGTAGAAGTCAGACACTTAACTGATGTAGCCGCCCAGGAACCCCTCAAGTCATTTTATATTCGGGACACATGTGGCCATGAGAGGCAGACTGAGTAAATAAGGACCCCTCAACTCAGGGAAGGCAATAGCTGAATGGTTCCTTCCCCATTCACACCTACGCAAATGACTACCTGAATTCTTTTTTTTTAATTTATGTTTATTTATTATTGATACACAGAGAAACAGAGCATGAGTGGAGGAGGGGAAGAGAGAGAGGGAGACACAGAATCCAAAGCAGGCTCCAGGCTCTGAGTTGTCAGCACAGAGCCCGACATAGGGCTCGAACCCGCAAACTGTGAAATCACGACCTGAGCTGAGTCAGACACTTACCGACTGAGCGGCCCAGGTGCCCTCTACCTGAATTCATAACAGCTCAGATGACTTATTATACCATCTCAAGGATGAGGTAGCATAAGTGCTTGGTCCAGGACTTAGTCATTGGACAGATTCTCACTTCTCTTGGATATGGTATAGATAAACAAGGCCTTGAGTTGATCTCACAGGGAGGACTAACCAACAATCACATCCTCAGGTGTCTCAAAAACTAGAGGTCACAGAACCAGCTTTTAACCCTTGCCACTCCAAATACATATAGAACGTAGCCTAGTATAATACAATACAATGTGCTAGATATAGTGTGAAACACTGTGTGTGTGTGTGTGTGTATATTATCTTCTTTAACCTCTCATGACAATCATGTAAGATAAAGATCATTTTATTCCAATATTGAAGAAAACAATTACAAGTTTGAACTAATAGGTCAAAGTTCAAGTCACGATTGTACCACTAACTTGCTTTTTGCCCTTGGTAAAGATACTTAGCCTAACCCCAAGCCTCTATTTTCTCACTTTGGATAATACCTATTTCCAGAGGATCATGAACAGTTAGGAAGCTTGTATACCCCAGAAGAATGTGTGAGTTGACACTAAAATCCAGCTCACACTCTCCTTACTAAACCATGTGCCCTATTACTTTGTCTTTCCAAATTTCCAGGAGCCTTTTCCGTTTCCAAGGAGGCATTTCATAGCCAACCTTGCAACCCTGTATAATTCATTATTTTTGTTAGTGATTAAGAAAGATAAGTGTAGACTGGCTTGTACATAAAAAGCATGTAATCAGTGTCTGTTTTTTCATTCCTCACAATGTCTCATTGATGGACTTTTCCTTTAACAAGAATTGTAGGTAGCTAGTAACAAATTATACTTAAAATTACCCTGGAAAGTTAGCTCTGTCCTCTGGAGAGTGCAGTCTCCAACTACGGAATTCGAGGCACATGCTATTAGCAGAAGAGAATCCCAGAGATGTGGGCCCCTCATCCTGACCACCTCCAACAGGTCATCACCTACTCCGCTGGTTTACAAGGCAGCACTTCCTGGGTAAGGTGGCCTCTCTACTTAAATCTGAAAACTATTGCGACAGCTTTTCTCAAAACTCCAGCCTACCTCCTTATGTATAAAACTCATCTTGGGGTGCCCAGGGGGCTCAGTTGGTTGAGTGTCCGACTTCAGTTCAGGTCATGAAGCCCCCTCATTGGGCTCTGTGCTGCTAGCTCAGAACCAGGAGCCAGTTTCAGATTCTGTGTCTCCTTCTCTCTTGGCCCCTCACCGGCTCGAACTCAATCTCTCACTCTCTCAAAAATAAACATTAAAAAAACCATCTTTGCCAGTTACCTGACAAAATTAAAATTTCCAAGTCCATTAGAATCACAAAATTCCATATGACCTGAATAATCTGCATTAGCACAATCCACAGTTTTAATGCTGTAATCATTTCCTATAACTACTTTGTATACTCTATCAATATACTTATCATATTCTTAAGACATGTCTTTAAATAACTATTTTATCTGAAGATCCACAGGGAAAATAAGTGTGATCCAATGACAAAGGGTATGCAGAAGAGAATTTATTTCCTTTTCAGTTAAAATGTGTTTGTGTCATTTTTAAGTCCTAGGAATCTTCATACTCGTTTTTATGATCATAGAAGAACCTCTAATGTGACCAAAACCACTGTACAAAATATATTTTCTTACCATCTAGTCAACAGTGTGGCCAGTGAAGCCACAAAACATCAAGTTGCATCAAGTGCGAGAGACACTGAGCGTTTCCAGCAAGGATAGAAACAACTGGAAGGTCAAAGATCTTTTGTCATGGGTTAAGACAGATGAGTTCAGGAGTGGGTTTCCCTCAAGGGAATAGGGTAGGGGCAGCAGCGGTTGTGTCAAATGCCAGGGACTCCAAACCATAGAGAATGACTTGAGAGACAGTCCTTCGCCATGTGTTCTGGGAATTCCTGTTTCTGCCTGAGAACCTCTTATTTGAGGTTCTCCTGAGTCAGCCCACAAATGCTTTCTCATTCTTTTTATACGCCCTTTGTATTTAGTTCATTGTAATTGCACAATTTCTCAGAAAAGGCCTTCCTTCCTTCCTATTCTTCCCAAACAAAAGACAAATTGAGATAGGATTTTACTGTTGTCGATTTTACTGTGAGGCAAAGCAAGGGCAGAAACAAGACTTCTCCAGTCCTCAGTAACAAGCCTTTCATCCTGATTGTACATGATTATTGATTGGGTGGGTGAATTAACTGAAGAGAATCAAGAGTGTGACTTGGTTAGGATAGAAAATACCTTAGGTGGAAAAGAAAAAAAGCAGCACAGTAATGGGCTGAGGAGCTGATTGAAATGTATGGAATCTCAAATGGCTTGATCCAGAGACTATGTGGAAAAGCAGTAGGAGACAGACCTGGGTGGCCAAGGCTCAAGCCTTTGGGTAAAGGAGTCAGGACTAAATTCCATCTGCAGGAATTTGCAGACTTTAGGTTCCTGAACAGAACTTCACTAGAGTAACCATACAGTGTTGTGCAGAATGGACAGAAGGTCTGTTTGTTTATGCAGAATATATCTGCTCTGCATGTGCACAAATGGCAGAGTGCAAATATACCACGTCTGGGCACCACAGAGTAATGCGCGGTCTCCCACCAAGGGGTGAAGTTGGGCACATAATTTTATGGCATCCTCTGAGCATTTTTCTTCAACAACTAAGCCGCTGTTGACTACTGTGGTTGCTGCCTCTTAGGCCAACAATCTGAACCAGATTTGGCTGAACCAGGCCAAAGTGGGGTATTTCTGCCCTTGTTACTGAGCTGAGAAATGCAAAGTCTCTTTTTAAGAATAATTGTTGAAATTTTGAGAATGTAGAAGGAAATTATGAAGGGTTACATTTTGTTTGTTTGTTTACTTATTATTTTGTAGAGATAGCATGAGAGCAAGGGAGAGGGCCGGGGGTGGGGGGAAGAGAGAGAGGAAGAGAGAAGGAGGGGGAGGGGGAGGGGGAGAGAGAGGAAAAGAAAATCCTAATCAGGCTCCATGCTCCCATGGAGTCCAACAAGGGACTTGATCCCAGAACCCCGGGATCATGACCTCAAAATCAAGATTCAGACGTTTAACTGACTGAGCCACCCAGGTGCCCCAGAAGGACTACATTTTTAAACCACAAAAACCTAGCTCTACAAACCTTTAGTCTGACAGGATCTATGATTTACCCAGAATAGTGCTTCTGTGTAGAATCTGTTTAAGGGAAGTTAGATTTTAACAGAATTAATGGATTTAAAGTAAATTGGGATAGCAATTTCTGGGCTAGAGCCTTCATCTCCTTCCCCACCCATTCTACTGTGTTGAGGTGCCCAGAGACAGAATGTCTCCTGACCTAAATAAAGCATTCCTCTTTGTCTTGCCAACCCCTCCCCACCTGGTGCCTGTTGGTTGCCTCACAGCTCATTTGTAATGGCTGCCTAGTCCTCTTGTGTTAGAAGTTGCTTCAAACTGGATTCCTTGATCCGATCCCATCACCTTTTACCAATCTCCACCTCTGCTCTGCCTGAGTTTAGTAAACCAGTGGCTCTCAAACTTCAGCATGTGCTGGAATCCCTTGGAAGGCTTTTGAAAACACAGATTTCTGGACTCCATCTCAAGAGTGTCTGATTCAGGAAGTTTAGAATGGATTCTACAAATGTGCATTTCCAACAAGCTCTCAGGGACTGCTGCTGCTCTTCTGGGGGCTGCATTTTGAGAACTGCTACAGGAGATAGTTTAGTCTCACCACCCTACAAACCTGGACGCCAAAATAATGACTGATATCTAGTCTCCGACTCACATTTATAGGGAATACAGACATAATGGATATGAAGTATTTTAATAATAATGAACATTGATTACCTGTTGCCTATTTATCAAATCATTACAGTTGCTGGATGAGTTAGGTGTAATTAATGTAGTTTTAATATTCTCATTTTAAAAATAAGAAAATTGAAGTTTAGATACATTGTACAGATTTGCTAATGTCACCCAGCTGGGTTTGAACTCAGATTTCTCCAACCCCAGAGCAAAATTCTAGTTGTTCAAATTGTGCCTTTGATGTTTTACTGGGGGGAAAAATCAGATTTGCATGTTCAGAAATGGCACTTTTCCCCCCAGTGTAACTGAAATAACCTAATGGGAGAAGACTATTAATTATTTCCATTTATGTGGAGTAATCTAGTGTGGGGACACTATCTCAACATGGATAAACTTGTAGTCTGTGGCTCTCAAAAATCACATCATCCTTTGATTCTCAATTTCCAGATCTTTAAATCTATTAATTCTGTTAAAATACAACTTCCCAAATGCTCTTAAAATTTCTTACCTTCTTTCAACATCTGCGGTCTTGAATTTACAAGCCAAGCTTCTACTGCACTAACTTATACTGATAAAGAACTGCCAAGGAGTTAGAATGTTCACCGTATTCTCTTTCCACAAGAAACCTCTCTGTTAGAAATCATCTACACTGGAAATGGTTCTATCACAAGGCTAAAGTCAGAGCCAAGACAGACTATTTTAATGGAAAATGTCATCAGGCTAAAGTATAGGCTGTCCTTGCTCCCCTGAAAAATGTCAGAGCGAAGAGCCATGGTGCTGTTTCTCCAGAGCCTCGAGTTCTGCTCCAGAAACTGCTACTTTTTCAGACATGATCTTTCTCCACTGCCTTCTGCTAGGCATCCCATCTTTTCTCACACGAAAGTTATATTTGCCCCCTTGAAATTGGGAAGATATTCTTGTCCCATCACTGGTAAGTCCACTACAAAGTCACCGAGGCACAGAAATGCACTTCATTTAACTTTAGTAGCAAAGTCTGAAGTTTTCCCCGCACCTTGTTGCCAACTGCTGGGGTGACACCCTGTCTGGAAACTGCAGACCATATATGTACTGACAACAAGGAGACTTTGTATAAAGAATCAGATTTTCCTCCCCAGCTGTCTGTGGAGAACAGCACAGGAAGCGTATCTTTCATGCATCATGTTTATGATGTGACCATTCATTGTAAAAACAGATTTATAATTGGTGTAATGTGGGTGGGAGATGTCTGGTGGCCCGGTGGTACTAATCATGAATAAAATTAGAAAGCAGCCTCATGATTTGGAAAATTATGGCCTTGATGCCTAGCATTTCTCATTTAAAGAAACATCTCCTGGGGCGCCTGGGTGGCTCAGTTGGTTAAAGCCTCCGACTTCGGCTCAGGTCAGATCTCACGTTCCTGGGTTCGAGCCCCGCGTCGGACTCTGTGCTGACAGCTAGCGCAGAGCCTGGAGCCTGCTTCCGGTTCTGTGTCTCCTTCTCTCTCTTCCCCTCCCCCTCTCATGCTCTGTCTCTCTCTGTATCAAAAATAAATAAAAACATTTAAAAAATTAAAAAAAAAACATAAAAAAAATTAAAAAAATAAATAAACATCTCCTTAGTTACCTGACTTTTATTTCTACAATCTGATTTTTTAACATGGCAACATCCAGGTGTTTAATCAAGAAGACCAATAACGAAGTAAACCACCTGTGGAAAATGTTATTAACAAGAATACAAAAATTTGTTGGAGGAGGGGAGTTCATATGCCTTTAAGCACTTTCTAATTCTCTAATATATGAAATTAACTTCCAGAACCAGTATCAAAAAAAATCAATTGGGATAAAAGAGAATAAAATTGAAGTAGACAGAATCTCTCAAATGTTATACAAGAAAGTACTATGCTGTGAAATTTTTATTTCAGTAATATGTATGTGTGTGTGTGCGTATTAGTTTGAAGGTAGCAGGTGTATCTTACCATGGGTTACAGTTGTTTTAAAGCCATTGCATTATGGACGGTCCATCATTCTTCATACAATGCTACAGAAAGAAGGTGTAGCCTGATTCTACTCTTTCCCCAGTGGTCTAGAAACCAGACTAGAGTTTCACAAAAACATGCAGTGATCCAAGATCACATGAAAAAGATTAGTGCAGTATTTTATATTACAGTCTGCATAAAATTTGTGCCCTGGCTTCTAGAATGAGCAACTCCATTTCATATGGTTCAGTGACTGAGGCGCCTGGGTAGTTAAATCGGTTAAGCATCTGATTTCGGCTCAAGTCATGATCTCAAGGTTAGTGAGTTTGAGCCCCGCATCTGGCTCTGTGCTAACAGCTCAGAGCCTAGAGCCTGCTTCAGATCCTGTCTCCTTCTCTCTCTTATCCTCTCCCATTTGTTCTCTCTCTCTCTCTCTCTTTCTCAAAAATAAAATATAAAAAAAATATGATTCCAGTTGCCATTTGAGTTCTGAGGTACAAACAACTGCTGGCTAGAAAATGATCCTTATAAATATTTTTATTTACTTATTTATTTAGCCAGCTGAGATTGCATGGACATAAAAAGATCAATGACAGGGTAAGTACAGGGTAAACCCAATGATTAGTAGAATTAAGTCCTACCAGCATCCAGAGGATGGAATGATCAACTCACTCAGAACTGGGAGTCGAGAAATACTTCCAAAGGAAGGAGTTTTTGAGCTGGGTAGGCAGAAAGAAATTTGCTTGCATATAGAACGGCAAGCCAAGATATGGGGATATTCTTTTTCCATTCTATTTATGTGATGACAAAGAATGAAAAGATTTTGTAACATGATTTTTTTTGAAAAATAAGTATTTCAATTTAAAAATATTTTATGTTACCAGCTTATGGATGGGAAGGGATATAATGAAAATCCAGTGGATGCCTATACCTTGCTAAGCTCTCTGTTAGTAGCTTCACACGTATAATCTTATTTCTCACCTCCACAGCCTCACATAGGAGGCAGCAGAATTTCCCTTTTATAGGTAAGGCAAATAAGTCACAAGATGGCTAACTAACGTGCTCACATCCCCAGTCTGAAAGTTGGGGAGTTATGTCTTAATATACATTTATCTGGTTTTAAGGCTAACTCTTATAAGAAAAACCTGATTCTTCAATTTGGTTTTCTTTAATGTTTATTTATATTGGGGAAAGAGAGAGAGAGAGAGTGTGTGTGTGTGTGTGTGAGAGAGTGAGTGAGAGAGAGAGAGAGAGAGAGTGAGTGTGTGTGTATGTGTGTGTGAGAGAGAGAGAGAGAGTGAGTGTGTGTGTATGTGTGTGTGTGAGAGAGAGAGAGAAAGCCCGCTCACAAGCAAGCAAGCACGAGCACGCACATGAGTGGGGGAGGGGCAGAGAGGGACAGAGACAATCCGAAGCAGGCTCCAGGCTCAGTTGTCAGCACAGAACCTGACCCAGGGCTTGAACTCACCAGGTAGGATATCATGACCTGAGTCAAAGTCTGACACCCAACTGACTGAGCCACCCAGGTGCCCCAAATAACCTGATTCTTAAGATGAAAGTCAATTTGAAAGGTTTTTCTGGCAAATGGCACTCTATTTGCCTACGTTTGAATGCTGTTCCTAGGTAGCAATGCAGCAAACTTCTCTGCAATTTTTGGTTTTCTATCATTGGAAGAGAAGTACCTTAAAATTCCCCGCTATGTGAACTAATGCCAATTACTAAATTGTGGCTTCAAATATTCAAGTGATTATTTCCTGGATATTGCCAATATTGGGTAAAGTCAATGAGTTGAGTGAAAGGCATCCTTGACCACTAGATTCATGCTCAACATTTTACTAAAGGATTAATTTTGAGAGAAACTTAATGCAGGTTTTTAAGATTTAAAAATAGGTATTTTGAAAACATTTAAAATTTAAATGGTAATTTACTATTTCCATTCAGAATGATAGATTTTATGGTTTTGTTTAACAGAAAAATCTCCTACTTTGCTCAAAAGACTGTAGAGATCTTCTTAAAACTGGGAGAGCCAAGCATCCCGGGAGGTACTGTGAACTTAGCTTAGATGTGAAAAGAGTCAAGTGAATGAAAATAACCCAGACCCTTCCTTTTGAACATTTGAGTGATAGGTACTTTCATTCTGAGTTTTTCCAAAGTTCTCTTATACTGACAACCCACTGTTTTTAACTAGAAAGTTTTTCTCAATTTTATTTCATTGAATCTTAGCTACTATAGCTAATATTTATTGAATATTTACTCTGTGAAAGACACTGTTTGGAATGAAGTTTATAATTTAAACTCTCACACAAATCTTTGGGACACTTACCATTCCTTTTTTATATATAGAAATGGAGTCACAGCAAGATTAAATAATAAGCTATAAATTTGGGTGTGTATGCAACAACTCTTATTTTAACATCAAAGTTTTGAAGTAATGATCTTTTTTAAAGTTTATGTATTTATTTGCAGAGACAGAGACAGAGAGACTTCCAAGCAAGCTCTGAGCTATCAGCTTGGAGTCTGATGTAAGTCTTGAACTCACAAACCCTGAGATCATGATCTGAGCCAAAACTAAGTCAGAAGCCTAACCAACTGAGCTACCCAGCCACTCTTGAAGTGAGCATCTTTAACAGTTTTCCTCAAAATACATACTGGAGAATAGTATCTCTGCAGGATATTAAGATATGTTTCATAATCAGATTCCAAGATCTGAGAAGTTTGCTGCTCCATGAAAACTTACTGTACAATTCTTCAGAATCTTTAATATGAGGTAACAGGCATTGTCTTCAAGAAAGAATATTGTACTCAATATATTTTATGTGTGTTTATGTGCAAGTGCTCAAATTAGTGAGGCCTTATATTGACCGTTGCACTTCTGAGTCATTTCCATTCCTGTGTTCTAAATGTAATATAACTCAGCAAGGAATAGAAAGCTCCAAATGTTGTATAGTACAGCATAAGAGAACATTTTGATACTTCTCTAAATGTAGCACAATGAAAGTAAGTTTGCTAAATATTTTAGAGTCCAGTATAATATAAAGAAAACATTGTGAAAATCCAAAGTTTGTATCCCTTCAATAGAATATAACACTCAAAAGTGTTAAAAACAGGGGTGCCCGGGTGGCTCAGTTGGTTAAGCATCCAACTTTGGCTCAGGTTATGATCTCACAATTCATGGGTTTGAGTCCCATATTGGGCTCTGTGCTGACAGCTCAGAACCTGGAGCCTACTTCGGATTCGGTGTCTCCTCCTCTCTCTGCCCCTCCCCTGTTTGTACTCTGTCTCTTTCTCTCAAAAATAAACATTAAAAAAATTTTTTAAAAAGTGTTCAAAACAGGCAAAATAAGAAGTATTAAATACTGACCAGAAGACTTTCCTACTCTGAAGCATTGGAATTAAAAGAGGCTTCAACACATCTTATAGTCACTTCTCTTACTTTTACATTTTATAGGTTCAATTTTTAAACTCTTTCCTGAGTTCTACTCACCTTGCCACATAAAAGTGGCTTTTAGTAGTCTAACGAAAAGCTTTTTTCTCCCGTCATGTTTTCAGACTAATGTTTTAGAGCCCGCCTTTAGCACTGGAGAAGACTCCACCTAGTTCTATTGGAATAACCATTTTTATTAGGGGAATAATACTGCTAAGGTAGGAATAAAGCATTCGTAAATGTACCTTATGATCGTAAGATTAATTATTGTGTCAAATCATATACTCTACCCAGCACAGTGACAACATATGTACACACAGGTACATATCACACACGCACACAGAGGTGCAGACATAAACTTTCAGTTTTTCTGGATACTTCCTCTTACACCTGATCTAGGAAAAGGTATTAAGGTCCACTACCATCCACAGAAGGCTCCTTTAACTGAGGCTCAGGGTACCATGTACTGAAGAACACTGAGGATTCAGGAGACCCAGGTTCTAGTTGGACTCTAAAAACTACGAGGCCTTTATCCTTTCGGCAATTCATTTCCACTCTGCAACTCAGATTTTTTTTTATCTATAAAATGGAGTTAAGTAATACTGTACTATGACTTAATTGACTTGTCTAAGGTTCAAAGTAAAATCGGAGCATGGCCTTGATTGGGTTCTGTTTTCTCCATCTATATATATATTTAATGTTTATTTATTTTTGAGAGAGACAGAGACAGTGTGAGCACAGTAGGGGCAGAGAGAGAGAGAGAGAGAGAGAGAGAGAGAGAGAGAGAGACACAGACAGACAGACAGAGACAGAGACACACAGGATCTGTGTGCTGTGAGCTGTCAGCACAGAGCCTAATGTGGGGCTCTAACTCACAAACCATGAGATCATGACCTGAGCCAAAGTTGGACGCTTAACCAACTGAGCCACACGTGTGCCCCTGTTTTCTATATTTTTTACTTCAATCTTCATGATACTTATATTCTCTTTATTAAGTACAGTTCCCCCTGATATTCTCTTTATTAAGTACTTTTCCCACTGATTAGGGGGTCACATTTTCTTGCTTCTCCATCTAATTTTTGACTGTGTATCAGGCATTGTGATTATTACACTGATGAGTTTGGGTTTTTCTTGTCTTTCTTTAAAGAATATTTTGTCAGGGGTGACAGGGTGGCTCAGTCAGTTGAGTGTCTGGCTTCAGCTCAGATGATGATCTCACAGTTCGTGGATTTGAGCCCCAGTTGGGCTCTGTGCTGACAGCTGAGAACCTGGAGCCTGCTTCGGATACTGTGTCTCCCCCTCTCTCTGTACCTCCCCTACTCATGCTGTCTCTGTCTCTGAAACATAAACGTTTTTTTAAAAGAATATTTTGTCAGTTAAGTGGCAGACCAATTTGATTGCTGAGTCTTGTTTTTAAGCCTTGATAGAAAAGGATTTGAGTTCTTTTGATCTAGAGGTAACTTAGCTCCACTACTGAAGTATAACTTTTTGGGGTCTCTGTGAAATGCCACCAAGTAATTACTGAGGACTCTTCACCATTACTGGTGGGTTCTCAAATGATACCCCAGCTTTTCTGAGCTCTAGAAATTATTCTGCTTGCAACCAGATGGCTCTTTGTCTGATGTCCTAGAGGCTTACTCTCTCATGCACTGGCTTGTGCTCAAAAAAGATCCACAGTGACTCCAATACAGATACCTGGGGCTGTTTTGTCTTCAAACTCCCTTTCTGTAACTCTACTCTGTCACTCCCAGCCCCCTCAGCCTCTCTGAACTCCCACTTCTGTCTCCTCAACTCCCTAAGATCATTGGATTCTGGGCTTCTGTGATGGTGGGCTCAAACTGCCTCTAGGCAGGAAGCTAGGGAGGTTGCAAGGCTCACATCAATGTTTCCCATCTCTTATGGGTTACAGTCATGGGTAGCCTATTGCCTAAAGTCTAAAAATATTTGGGACACCTGGGTGCTCAGTCAGTTAAGCTTCCTCTTGCTTCCGGCTCTGGTCAGGATCTCAGGGCCATGGAATCGAGCCTCGCCCAGGGGCTGTTAGCACGGAACCTGCTTGGGATTGTCTCTCCTTCCCCTACTCACTCTCTCTCAAAATATACAAGGAAACTTTAGAAGTGGTCCCTTTTTTGTATTTCACCAGTTTTCTATGTATACAGCCAGAGGTTGAATCCAGTTCTTATTCCATCCAGACTAGAAGTGGAAGTTTGTATATAAAAATGTTTTGAATTCTTTCAAGTATTATATTGTTTACTTTTCCCTTTCTTTCAAATATTGCTTTCCTAAACCTTTAGTACATTATACTCTCAAAAGTAAAATATGTTGCCATTATGTTCATGTGAGAGAGAGAAAGGGAAGAAAGAAATAGTTAACATTACAGAAAACTATTATTTTTATTTTTCCCCTTTGACTTTCGTGTTTTGGGGTTTTTTTAATATAATTTGTTGTCAAATTGGCTTATATACAACACCCAGTGCTCATCCCAACAAGTGCCCCCCTTAATGCCCATTACACACCTTCCCCTCTCCCTTACTCCCGGTCAACCCTTAGATTATTCTCTGTATTTAAGAGTCTCTCATGATTTGCCTTCCTCCCTCCCTGTTTTTAAATTTTTAGAAAATAATTATTAGTTTATTTTAATAGGAATTATAAAATCAACATCCAAATTATCATTTTATATATTGTATTGCCTAGAAATAGCCAAATATAAAATGAGTGTATAGGGCAATATTAATAAATCAGAGTAGACATAAAAAACCAGTAAGGTAAGATTTATGAAGTGCAGGCCCTCTTTACACCACAGAAGGACCCAATCAGAAAGCAGAAGAGTTCAAATACTCAAAACTTTTTTGTTTGATGCAACACTACTTGTCATCTCTCTGGAAATGCTGTCTACCAAAGATATATTCATACTACTGCCCTTTTCAGGGGTCCTTTTGTATTTGAATTGGCTAATGTAAGATGCTGGCTGTATCTGGACATCAACAATATTACATTAATGGCACTATCGACTTCAATCAAGGATATATGGATGAGAGCCCAATCCTATCTCTTCTTCATCTATACCTTTAACAATTATACATTTCTTCCATTTATTAAGGGTGGAAAGGGGGCCATGAAGAACTCTTCAGATATAAATGTAAAAAGAAAATTTAATTTGAGGGACATTTCTGACAGAAGGCAGAAGTTAAATTAAAATTCATATCTATTTTGTATCTGCTTATGCTGTGATTGTGTTGGATGGTCAGAATTCAGGAAGCAGATCCTGTCTTTATGAATTAGTTGGATGAGCCAGTTATCAGGGAGAAAAAAAGTGAGGGTGAATTCAACCCTGTGTCTACATCAGTCGAATCTAGTTCTTTACCTCTGCCTCCCAGGGCTTTAAGAAATGAGTGTAGGGTTGGTTATTTTGAGATTAACTTAGTTGTCCCAAACTTTTCCACTAACCATGATGACTTTGTCCATTAGTACTATGAAGGTAGATTTTTTACAATCTGATTAACAATAGTGGAAGTATAAAGACACAAATGTTGTATACAATCAGAGGCTCTGTAAATCTACAGGTTTCTTGATTCCAAGGTTTGGAGAGCAAGGCAATTAAGGTCTGAGTTGCAAGAAGTTCTCTCTTACTCTTTTTCTCTACCTCCTCTTTCCATTCCTCTCAATGTAAAATCTCTTCAGTGTGGGACGTAGCATCACTTGAGTGACTCCTTTAGCACTGAGTAGTAGCAAGAAAGCATCTTGTCAAAGCATACTGTGAGGGGGAAAAAGTGAAATTCTGCCAAGTGGTTGATGAACATCTTGTAAGAAAAACCGAGTGCTTAACTCTCCCTACGGCTGCCAATCAAATAGGCAAATTAAAAACTTAAAGATGATCTGATCCTTCTAAACAGGAATAATCCTATAATACATAATTGAAAGTACCAAGTACAATCCTTATGAAGTGATTTCTACTCTCCTCTGAGAGACAAGTACCTACTGGGACAAGCAGAGGCCCCTCTCCGTAGAGGAGCCTTGGAAGAGAGCATAAACAGGAGGTTGCTGGGGAAGGCAATGGCAGTGACCTCATTTCTTCAGGTCTTCATTATAAAACAACAACAACAACAGCAGCAGCAGCAGCAGACTATTGGAACCCTCCCCCTGAAAAGGAACCAGCGAGAATTAAAGTTGAGGTTGGCCACCAGGTGGCATCAATGTCTCAGTAACATTACTTGGACAACTGGGCACAGCTTGCCCTGCCTCCTCCCATTTCCTCACTTCCAGATTCACAAGCATAACTTTCCTAAATTTCTAACAACTGCTAGTGGAATCAGGACCTCTCCTTTATAACCTCACCTCCCTCCCTCCTTCCCTGAGTGGAAAACATAACCCTCATTTAACCAACTTTAACTTCTCTTAGGCTCTCTCTCTACATGGTCTATAATTTCTGAAGGTTTTCTTCATAGTTTCATTTTTTCTATCTTTCATTCCATTTCTTCTCTTTCCTCTTAGGTCCTTTCTTGTCCTGTGACCATGCCCAGAAATATTCCTAGAATTCTACACAGCTAGGCATGAAGGTCAATCTGGGATGTCCTTCTTGACTTCTCCTCATATCATCCCTTGTATACCACAGGAAGACTTTCTCTGAGAAGAGCAAGATGAAATATTTACTTTTAGTTCCCTATTCCTGGTGCTGCTAAATCATGCCTTCTGCTTCACAGAAGCAGAAAAAGCAAGCAAAACTATTGAGTATAAACCTCTTGTGATTTTGTTTTCTCTTAACAGACATCTCTGCAAATTTGCCTTTAGGGATGTTTAGCTTTAAGAATCTCTTCATCCCATTCCTTCATTTTATTTCTTCAATCGGGGGTAAATAAAGCTCACACACAAGGACACTCCCTTAACAAGATGTCATTGCCAATATCCACTTGAAATTAAACTACCTCAGTTGAAGCAACTGGATGTCTCTAGCGAATCAAGCATAAAACTAGTATCAAAGCTGGACATTAACCTGAATATTATCTTGACCGTGCATCTGGAAGTTTTATATAGGAAGGGTCCGTGTGTGTGGGTGTGTGTGTGGGTGTGTGTGTGTGTGTGTGTGTATTTATCTTTTTAAGTTTCATTTTCTTCTCTGTAAAATGGAGATATAATAGCATCTACCTTATGGGGGTGGTCCCTTGTAGGATATAATAAATGCTAATGAATTCCATCTATTAATATTACACATGTTTTGAAGTAGAATTAATGAAATATGTCTAAATAACTGGAAAGGGAAAAGCAAGCTTGGCATTAGAACTGATTATTAAGCTGGGCATACAAATAATTGTTACTGAATGCTCTAGGACACATTATCTATGTACTATTTTCTTCTCTAGAAGAAATTTCTCTCTAGAAAAAACTTGAGAATAAAATTGAATAATTTTCTTTTGTTTTTGGCCAGAGGAAAGCTATTTAAAAGGATTAGATGATAAAAGATAGCTAGATTTAACAGAACCATTTAATGTCCATTCTGTAAGTCTTCTTACTCTATTATTAGTCTTCTATATTAAAATGCACCTTATTCCAATCAAGAACTTGAGTTTAAAAAAATCCTAATAACTAAGAACATTTATAACAAAGGACATTTCTTTTTCCTTCATTAGAAAAAAAATTCAGTATCAGAACTGTTTGATTTTTTAATGTTTTCTCACTTAATAGATATAGAAGTATATCCCCCATGAAAAAGACTGAGTTTTGCAATAATAAGGAAATTATTCAATTAGCAAATTGGAGCCCACGCAGGGGACCACCAAATATCCAATCTGTTTTCAGACTGTAGCTTAAATACTGTGGTTGCAAAGATAAATTACTTTCTTACAGTAAGAACAAGTCATGCAATAAAAATCGATTGGATACAGAAGTGACCAGAACATTCCCAATACATCTAGTGTTGAAAAATTCAAAGACTATAATTCTAAAAGAAAATATTAAATGGCACTGAACTCTAAGCACAGTGAATTTGAGCACACCTGAAAACTAAGTATGTCTGTGTTGTGTGTTTCATGTTTAGAATTCAATCAATTTTAATTCATTCCTTATTATCCTCCCTTATAGAGAAATCAGAAATAAAATTTGCCCTTAGCTGCCCTCATGGTGGTGAATCACTATGGAAATAAAATCTCATTTCAATCAGGATACCTTAAAATACAATCCAGTGGATCAAAGTGAAAAGGTCCAAATATATGTAGTTTAAATAATGGAAATTAATATATTTGCCTATGATGTTAGTTGAACTCAGGAAAATTTGTCACTCTTTCATTAAGCTCCTGATAACCTATACATTTAAGAGTATATACAATGTCAAAGAACAAGGTACAAGCTTAAACATGAAATACATATTACATTTTATGAGAAAATGAATTTATTATGTATATGCATGTACCTTGGCCTTTAAGGGTAAAAACTCTAAAAGCAGAAATCTGTATTAGTATTCTCTATTTCTGTAAAGAAAGATTGAAAACCCTAAGTTCAGCCCAATGTAAATAGAACAGCAAGTCAGAAGGTAAATCTCTTATTCATAAAAACATAAAAGATATGGACAAGAAGTTGCTGATAATAGTAGGCTTATTTTTGGCTTCACAAAAAAAATAATGAAGGAAGTATGATTTTCAAAGATGTTTAAGTAAATAATAGCATGCTATCACCACATTCTATCTTTTGCATTATTATTCTTAGCTAGCTTATCATTTCTTTTTCCTGAACAAAAACCATGAATGCTCTACAGCACCAAATATCAGATCAGACTGTTCTAGGTTTATCCCATTAAGCATTTTCTATATTAAAAAGCTAAAAGCTATTACATGGGTGCTGTATTAAAAAATAGCATACAAAAATACTTTTTTAAATAGGGGTTTCTAGAACTAATCAAAACATGTTAGTGGTGCTTCCTTTAAGAATGAGATGATATCAGTTTAATTTCATGATTATAAACCTTAAATCTTTCCAAAAGTGGAAACAGGGGACCAATACAAGTGAATGAAAATTGTCCACCAAGTTGAAAATTAACGTAGTGACCATAGCAGACCTTCCAAGTTTATTCTGTCTCTGCAAGGTCTTACGTCTCCTCTTTCTAAGAGGCTCTCCTAAGTTTTCCTTCACTGACCTCGCTACACTTCACTTCCTTTCCTGGTCCTTAAGCAGTAAAGCCATTCTGTTGATCCCTTTGGATATTTGAAGTAAAAATTAAATGCCTTGATTTCATTTAAGGATTCCTTTAAATAGTCTTTGAGGTTCTATGGTGTGGGGGGGGAAGAGTTCTGGGGAAAATTCCCCTGGACTTTTCAATTCTGGTAGACACAGAGAGACAATAAGCAAATAAGACATCATATGCAAGAGGTGATTAAGGCTATTAAAAATAATGCAAGGGAATCTAACCGTGATGAAAAGAGAGACAATCCTATTTTAAACTGTATATTCAAGAAAGACCTCTCGAATAAGGTGACACAAACAGAGAACTAAGATATTTTGGAAGCAAACTGAGCAGCTATATCTCAGGAAAATAATTCCAGGCACTGGATATAGCAATTGCCAAGTCATTGGAATAGAAAGCTACCTGGTTTGTTTGAGAATTGTGACAGCTAGTGAGAGGTGGGAGAGGGGTAAGAGAGGATGTCTGAGAGGTGTCCAGCTGCAAAATCACAGGGCACTTGGGTTTGCATTCTAATAAGGTAAGGAAGATTGGGATTCAGGATCTGACTTACATTTTGTTTTTCTTTTTAATGATTGTTTATGTATTTTTGAAAGAGAGCACTCAGGAAGTGTGAGTAGGTGAGGGGCAGAGAGAGAGGGAGAGAGAGAATCCCAAAACAGGCTCCATGCTATTAGCACAGAACCCAACATGGGCTTAAAATCAAGAACTGTGAGATCATGACCTGAGCCAAAAACCAGAGGAGTCAGAAGTGTAACAGAATTTAGCCACCCAGGGGCCCCTGGATTACATTTTAAAAGGGAGAATGATTAGACTTTGAATTGTTTTCATTCCCAAAGGCAGGAAACAGAGCAGTTAAAGAGTTAGCCTTGGTCTGGACTTCACACCCATGCTCTGCGACTTTAGCTGGGCAGGTGTAGAAGGAAGTTATTCTGGGGAGGTACGGAGGCTCCACGAGTCCTTATCCTCACTTGGTTTTAAGAAGCCAGGCATTCTTTCATTTGCCATTAAAATATTTCATGACATTTTCCAATTGTTTTATGAGTGTTGTGTTCCTTGGCATTGCAAGACCCAAACTTGACCAAATAGGACTATTCAAGGACATAGCAGACATTTTAAAATTGCAGATACATTTTTATCAAAATAAACAGGACCACCTGACTTCTTTCTGGATGGATTTTGAGGAGGCAAACAACATGCATAAATGCAATCTTCGTTATAACAACGTGAAACAAAATGTTGTTAGCAGTAATTCCTTGTGTTGGTCAATTTTTCAACAGAATCTTTTGTTTTGTAAATGGCAAAAGTCAATGAGACATTGTTGAAATTAAATCATTAGCAATAATTTGTGAAAATGAAGATTTTTTTAATTATACAAGAATCTCTAAAAATGGAGTAAAAAGAATTTTAAATCGATTCCTTTCCCTAAAAATAGTGAAATGAGTTTTTCTCCCAAGATGACCATCTATAAGATGTATGATCATCGTGCCATTATCTGAAAGGCATTTTTATGTGTGTTAAATTCACTAATTAAGAGGGAAAATGATCTACCAGTGCTTCTGAAAGAAACTACACAGGTAACTGAATTTATGAATCATACTTTTCGCCAACTTCTTCCAATTATAAGATTTTATAAAGAAGGAATGCAGAAATAAAATGTATCCAAATTTACTATGCATCATTGGCTTTTAGTATAAAGTCAGGGTACTTTCTAATTGTAAGCATTATTTCTTTTTTTTGTAACTTTATTTTTTTTAGAATATAACACTATTTTTTTAGCATATGCAATTATTTTCCATCATTTACAATACAGTAGTTACAATGACACTCCAAATAGATAAGCAAAGTAAAAAATCAAAACCCCAACTTCTGTTTCATGTAATTAGACTTATACAGAAATTAGAAGGTTCAGTAACAAGTAGTTAATCACCTAATTTCACAGCTATCTGAAGTGGCAATCGTTATATAGCAGCTTATCTATGATACATTCAAGATACATGATACAATTTATTACTTGCCCATAAGCTACAACACAGCCTGCTTAATACCTTTCCTTAAATTCCACCTCTATACTACAATATACTTGAGGTCCATGCAAACAAGTAGCTACCTTTTATGTAGGAAATGGATGATTAAGTCTTTGGTGCTGTAAAAGCAACTTCATTTAAACATAACCACCCCCACCACCAAAAAAAGAAGAGGAAAAAAAAAAAGTAATGAAAATAATAAGGGAAAACCCAAGACACACTTCCTAGGGGGGAAAAAAAAACCCAACAAAAAAACAAAAAAACCATCATGTAATTTCTGTCCTTGACAGAATGTATGAAATGTGGGATAGTAGAATGGAATTGAGATAGAAATTGGTGGGAAAATCTGAGAATCAATTTGTCCTTTGCTGCTTAATAATTCTGTGATCCTGCATAAATTTCTAATCACCTTTGAACTTCCATTTCCTCTTCCCGAGTGCATGAACAATAATTTATATATTTTAGTGTTGCTATTAGAATTGAGTTACTTCCTCTTATTTAATCCTTAGTTAATCCTGCTCCCCTCATCGGCTTCTAACAGTATGCCTCAGAATACCGGTTAGTATTCTCATATAAAAGTGTATGAAAGTAATCACACATCACCTTGTATTGTAAAAACAACTCAGTGTCCTTCCCTTCTATGTCCTTTCCTGAAGGTCTTCTTTACCATTTACGCAGAACGCTTTTCTTCTGATACTTCTGGTCACCACAAGTGTGAGTCCTCACAACAAGCAATTCTCTGACACACCAGCTGAGTGTCCCATAATTTAACTTAATTAAATTATCTACCTGGAGCTAGTGTCCAATACCATAGGTTAAGGGCTCAGTAACACGAGACTGCTTCTACCACACTTCAGATGCCAATGTCATGTAATAGGTCCCCAGGCTACTGGCAACCTCTAATTTGTCTACAAATTGAACATCCCCATGACCCTTTCCTCAAGTTCCATTAACCTGCTAGAATGGCTCACAGAACTTAAGGAAATAATTATTTACATCTATTAGTCTATGAAGGAATATGATAAAAAATACAGATGAAGAGATACAGAGGGCAAAGTCTGAGAGGGTGGGGAGCACAAGAGCTTCTGTCTCCACGGAGTTGAGGTGCTTCTCTTCCCCTGTGTGGATGTGTTCACTCTGCTGGACCTCTTAGATTCAAACTGGGACTTTTTGGAGGCTTCTTCACACAGGCATGGTCAATTTTTAAATTCATTTCTAGCTCCTGTCCCCTCTCTGGAGGATGGGGCTGGGAATGAAAATCCCAAGCTTCTCCTTATAGCTTAATCTTTCTGGTGACCAGTACCCATCCAGGAGAGTTCCGACCCCACCCAGAGTCACCTTAGTAGAATAAAAGATGCTCTTAGTGCCCTTATTGCTTAGGAATTCCCAAGAGTTTTAGAAGCCCTTGTGTCAAGGGTGGGTCAAAAACAAATGTTAAAAGGGATGCTTGCTGCTAGTGTTCTTATCATTTATGAAATTTTAAGTTTTAGGAGTTCTGTGCTAGAAATGGGAGATCTATATATTTTTCTATTATCTCACATACCCCCATATACATATTAACATAAAACAACTTTAGTTAAAATATTCATGGTTTTCTATAGCTAATTAAGCTTTCCGTTGATGAACTAGTTAAGTTTATTAACCTCAAAAAAGGAAACAACTTCTAAAATTGGTTTTTATTTTTGAACTTAGGTTGTGAAATAATATAGTAAAAGGTATGGAATAATTTTTTGTCTTCTGCTCTTTTAAACATTCTAAGCATCCTGATAGTTGCTGGGTTAGACCAGCCACTGGTATTAATTGTTCAAAATTACAGGTGCTTTTATATTGATTTAATCAGACAAAGCCTCCTAATGTGGAGAAATGAGAATGGTCAAGAATGGAGTCAGAGTGGGGCTCCAAGGTGGATCAGTCAGTTGTGCCCCAGCTCTCAGTTTTGGTTCAGGTCATGATGTTACAGTTCGTGAGATGAAACTTGGATTTGATCCAAGTTGCCTCATATTCTCTCTCTCTCTCTCTCTCTCTCTCTCTCTCTCTCTCTCTCTGCCCCTCCCCTGCTCATGAGCTCATTCTCTCTCTAAAGAAATAAACTTTAAAAACAGAATAGAGTCAGAGTAACAAGACCAATGCAAAGAAGACACCCTAAGCAGTAACCAGTAAGCACAGTTTAGAGGTCTTGTCCCCAGGAATGTTCAGGGAAGCTGCTATATTTGTTTTCCTGCTGGAGGGATCACCAACTTTGGTTGTAGTCAATACAAACCTGATTACTCCTCTGTCAAAAAGTTGGTGATGGGGGACTTGGAATTTGAGAAATACACTTTACCTGTTCTGGAAAAAAAAAAAGTTGTTCTAGATATAATGGAGAAAACAGAAGGAAACTAGATAATAGTCAAATACTATGAGAGATGGGTACAAAGGGTTTAAGGATCAAGAAGAATAAATATAAGTTTTAGAACATGGCAAAAAATAAGGGAAGGAAAAATTAAGATGGATATAAGTATGATGAAAGGATACTTCTTCCTATAGATCATGACCTCAAATCTTCATACTAGACTTGATCAGGGCAATGGTACTTGACAAATTGTTTTCACTTTTGATTTTCCAGTGCCTAGAATAGTGCTTGGTCATAAAAGTCAATAAATGTTTACTGATTATAGTAATCAATACATGGATGAATGAATGGATGGGTGGATGGATGGATGGATGGATGGATGGATGGATGGATGGATGGGTGAAAAGCAATAAAGAGATAAAAGTCCATATAGGACCGATCCCTTAAACTATAGAATTTAATGCTATCTCCGGTAGAGTATCAGAATTGAGTTGAGTTAACTGAAGTCAAAAGTTTGGAAGTAGTATAGAAACCTTTCACCCTCTCTGGTTGGAATTGGGTGCAAAAGGGTGCAAAATCAAAGTAATACCTAACAGACTTAGTTGAAAAATATTTCCTCCTCCTCTATTTTCTGAAAGAGTTTGGAATAGTCTCTTCTTTAATTGTTTTATAGATTCAGCAACAAAGTTTTCTGGGGCTGAGCATTTTATGCACAAAGATTATTAATAACTAATTCAACTTCTATATTTATGTTCAATCATTAGATTTCTTCTTGCTGCAGTTTTGATAATGTGTGTCCTTTTAGGAATGCACCCATTCTATCTAAATTATATAATTTGCTGGCATAAATTGTTCATAATACTTCCTTGTAATTGTTTTGATTTTGAATGTTCTAGACTTGTTAGTGATGGCCTGTCCTTCATTCCTGATTTATTTATTATTTGAGTCTTTTCTCTTTTTTGATCTAGTGATGGTTTGTCAATTTTCTTGATCTTTTCAAAGAACCAGCTTTGTTTTCATTGAATTTCTCTATCATTTTACTCTTTTCTATTTTGTTGGTTTATGATCTATCTTTATCATCTCCTTTCTTTTTCTTGGTTTGGGGTTAGCTTACTATTATTTTCTAAATTTTTAAGTTCCTTAAGGTACTAATTTAAGAATTTTAAGATGTTCTTCTTTTTTCTCTTATTTGTATTTTTTCTGATGTGCTCTTCTCTTATTTTATAAAAATGAAAGTGCTACTACTATCTGTTTTACAACCCTCATGTAAACTTTGTTACAGATACAAATTACTAGCTATGTTAAAAATGGAACAAATTTGGGGCACCTGGGTAGCTCAGTCAGTTGAGTGTCTGACTTGGGCTCAGGTCATGATCTCACCATCCCAGGGTTTTAGCCCTGTGTCGGGCTCTGTGCTGACAGTTCTGAGCTCTGAGCCTGCTTCTGATTATGTGTCTCCTCCTCTCTCTGGCCCTCACCTGCTTGTGCTCTCTCTCTGCCTCTCAAAAATAAACATTAAAAAAATTTTTAATGAAACAAATTTGTCCCAATTTACTACTTATTGGACCTAATGTAGCTGAGAGTTCACTGGTGAAGAAAAAGAACAAAATGAAAAGTATACCAAGATCTCTAGGAATATTAAAATGAAGATTATCTCTAAAGGAAAAGATAAAAGATATCATGTATTTTGTTAAAATCTTGGGACAAAAAATTCTCACCTACCTTTAAATAAGTCATTATTTGGCTTTGATACATTCAACTTTAATATACTTTACAAAGGCCCAAACTGTACAAATACAGGAGATTCTCTTTACGATACTAAACTTTCATTCAAAGAAAAAAAATGATTTCAAGTTTAAAAAAAAAACACTTAAGTATCACTGTCCTCCAAGATAAATTCCAAATCCCTCTACTTTCTCATGTTGCATGAGCTCATTAAGACATGACCTCTGCCACATGTATCAGTCTGAAGTAACACCGTCAAAAACTTCATATTGATACTTTTATCAATCTTTGCTACTTTGCTAAGCTATGTGACTATAAATCATAACTTTAACTTGTTTCTCTTAGATTTTCTGGAAATGTCATTCTGTTACTTTTGCCTTCAACTTCAGCTTGTTGGGAATGAATATTAATTTTGGTGATCATAATATATTTCTGTCAAAATTGTATAGATGATTCCATTGTCTTCTGACACATAAAATTGACAGGAAAAGTCTTTTACTGACAGCTTTCTATATCTGAGCATCATTCAAACTATGCAAATTAATCTTCAGGGACATGCCTACATTTCCCTGCTCCATCCAGTTCAACCATCTTCCTCATATTTCATAGTTTTCATCCTTTTCTGTTATATTCTGGTAGATGCACTTACATTTTTTTCAACTCTGATTTGATATATTTCAAAGTCAAGGTTCCATTTAATCTATCCAGTGTGCATTTTTTCCACATATTTTTATCTGTTTTCATTCCATAATAATATTTTAATTGCAACTCATTCTCTTCTTACATTTTTATTTTCCCTTTCATTATACACTCATACATATAGAGGTCAAATATAATGAATATTTATAGTTTCTTTTGAGTCCTAAAGTAAAACAATTTCAGAAATTTTTCTCATTGACCCCTAAAAATTGCATTTGTTGTTCCTTGTTATGAGATTTTGCCACAGATCTATGTTGTTTCTTTTTTAAACAATGACTGGCTCTACAATGGAAGCGATCTCCAGGTTTAGTATTTGTGAACCAATGAGATGTGCAGTGACCTTGGGTTAACTCTGTCTGTTTGTATTCTCTTCTAAACTCCTTCTCCGATATACTCAGATATACCCCTCCAATGCTGGATACATGCTGATATACACAGCACTTAATCTAATTTCCACATTTTTGAAAGTTGCAACTAGCACAATTCTACTAGGCTGAAGTATAACCTCTTTTTTATGTCCTCTGCTGGTTCTCCAATATATGAAGTGATTCACTCATCACTTTAGTCGAGAACTACTTTAGGCTCTGAAAACACAGCAGTAAATTAAATAAGTTCCCTGACCCCTGGAGCCTAAATTCTCAGGGTGAGAAATGGCAAACAAAATAAGTGGGCACTTACTTAGAAAATCAGATGATGATAAATGCTGAAGAGAAAATCGCAGCAGGGAGGGATAATATGGTTCTCCTCGTGGAGCCACTAATGAGTCTCATTGAGAGGTGAAAAATGTGTACAGATATGAAGAAAATGGGTGGGTTGTGCAGCTATCTGTGGGAAGAGCATTACAGGCCAAGACAGGTGCAGCAAAGTCCTTGAGGTAGAAGCATGACTGGTTGGTTTACAGAATTTCAAATGGATCATTGAAACTGGAACAGAGTGAAAGAGAGAGAAGTTAGGGACAAGATAAAAGAGATTTCAGAGGTAGTGAGATCAATTTATTCCATAATGAGTAAGGCGTTTTTACTTATGCTTGCTACTATATACCATGTGAGCGATCCCTGATGCTACCCCCAGAGCGGCATATGGGGAAGACATTTAGCTCTCAGAATGCAGCGTGCCACAGTTAATACCCTGCTTACCTCCCTTCCCACCCAGTCTCCCACCACCATCATCTCCCGCCTAGCTGTTTTCTGGAAATTCCATCTCCAAGAGCTAGTGATAAAAGAAGGAATAAATGAGATGGGATGCGGGGCCTGGGGTGGAGGCAGCAGGAGGAGTTCCTCGGGGAGAATCTCCATGCAGTGCGTGGCCAGCTGCCCAAGGTCACTGTGGTCACCGCACTTACACATGGGGGCAGGGGCAGACAGATTTTTTTAATGCATATTTATTTTTGAGAGAGACAGATGACAGACAGACAGACAGACGGAGACAGAGTGCTATCAGGAGAAGGGCAGAGAGAGAGAGAAGGACAGAATCTGAAGCAGTCTCCAGGCTCTGAGCTGTCAGCACAGCTGACGTGGGGCTCAAACCCACAACCCATGAGATCATGACCTGAGCTGAAGTCAGATACTTAACCAACTGAGTTGGTCCCAGATTATTCTTTTCAACCTACTTTCTCATGACTGGGCTAATGCTGTTTTAGGCCAAGCAGCACAGGTAACTCACCAAAAGCAGATTTCGGTAGACTCGTTCAAAACTGCAGTTAGCAAACATTTAATTTTCCTCACAATCATCCAATTGACAGTTCCAGTATGTGTGTGTGTGTGTGTGTGTGTGTGTGTGTGTGTGTGTGTGTTGCAAACATATGCATATTTTTCTTTTTTTCTCTTGTATTTTACTGAGACATTTGGGAAATGCAGTGCCAGGATATAGTAATACCATTTAAATCCAAAAGCAGTACCATTTGAATCCCAAAGTAAAATCTATGTTTAGATTTTTGGGGGGTGGATTTCAAAAGTTCTGAACATGTATAGGTAATATATATTAACACAGCCTCAGATTCTGAAAAAAATATGGCAATTTAACAAGTATGATATCCATGCAAAAATTACATTTTATTTATGTCGACTCAAATTCCCCCCAGTCCAGAGGAAAGGAAAGGATCCATAATGAGTCTGAAATGACTGCACAGATACTTATGTAATGAGCTCAGCCACTAAATAAACATATTAGGAAGAAGGGGACTTTCATTTAGAATAAATACAGAAGACAGAAACAAACATGTAAGGTACAACAGAGTTTAGGCTTAAAAAATACATAAAGAGAGTATATAAAATGAATATAATTGGTATGTTCTGATGAAAAAGAAGGATGAGTTTGCTTAGAAGAAGGTATAATGGAAATGGATGACAGTGAATGATGACGTATTTAATCCATTACTTTTTAAAAATTATTTCTGTCGGGGCGCCTGGGTGGCTCAGTTGGTTAAGTGTCCGGCTTTGGCTCAGGTCATGATCTCACAGTTCATGGGTTCGAGCCCCACATCGGGCTTTGTGCTGACAGCTAGCTCAGAGCCTGGAGCCTGCTTCAGATTCTGTATCTCCCTCTCTTTCTGACCCTCCCCTGTTCGTGCTATCTCTCTCTCTCAAGAATAAATTTAAAAAAATGAAAAGAAAAAAAATTTTAAATTATTTCTGTCAAATAAAATATTCTTATACTAGTAATCCAGAAAGAAGGAAACATTAGTAAGAGGAAGCTGAAGACCAAAAGCAGATGAAGACATCTTCAGGTATAACCTATCAACTCTTAGTTCAGGCCTCTTATCTACAATTCATCCCAGGGGGGCTGAGGGAACCAGCAGATGAAATTGCTAACAGCTGCCAATAACCATCAAGCAAGACCAAGTTCTCAAACGAACAAAAACCAGGCAATTCTTATTCCACGTGTCAAAGAAGTACAAAACGTATAAGCCACAAAATATGCCTGGTGAGTCTGAGAACAACTCTAGGGAAAGTTTCAGAGTGAATTATTTATTGAGCAAAAGAAAGGACCTGAAGCCACCGTGGATTCAGTAAGAACATATTATTCCAGACTATTCTCTTTCTTAAAGACTTACTGGAATAGTATTTCAGCCAGGGTAATTTCATGCCAAAATTGAGACTAGACTGATGATGTTCTTGCAAAAAGAAAACAATAGATTAATGAAAATAGTAAAAATGTAATTTTGGGGAACCTGGATGGCTCAGTGGGTTCAGCATCCAACTCTTGATTCTGGCTCAGGTCATGATCTCATGGGTTCAGGAGTTCAAGCCCTACATCCTCATGACAGCATGGAGCCTGCTTGGGATTTTGTCTCTCTCCCTCTCTTCCGGCTCCTCCCCTGACTGTTCTCACTGTCTCTCAAAACAAATAAACTTTAAAAAATTTAAAAAATAAAATGTCATTTATATGCGTATTTGTTAAATCAAGAGCATATTTTTAAAAAATGGTATATCCTTCCAGAAAAACAAAAAAGGCAGGTCAGCATTACAATCCTGTACATAATTTTCTTGAATTCTGTTCTCTTTCTTAAATTGCTCAAGAAAAGAATTTCTGGAATTATGCTCTGCTGAGGCAGATTCTCTCATAAGATTTAGGACTCACATTTCTCTTCAGTTTTGCAGGTTATATCAAATTTAACTGAGAACCCATGAGAGAATTTAGTAAGATGGCTAAACTACAAAATAAATGCGTAAATTCAATAGTATCTGTAAAACAAAATAGCAATCATTTAGATTATGGATAACACCCAATAGTAATAAATCATATACAACTATTATGAATAAATGTGACTGGAAATATGTGAGGCTTAGAGGAGAGTAAATCTCATCTGAAAGACTAAATACAAAACATGAAGATATAGAGACATAGCCAAGGTCTGGGGAAAAGAAAAAAAAGACAACAATGTGTTCATGTTAATACTCTCCAAATTTATATACTCTGTGTCATTTGACTTCTGACCAGGACTTTCTTTGGTGCTCAACCTAAATGGTTCTAAAATTCATCAGGAAGAAAAAACATACTCTACAGGAAAATTCAGTGAAACGAATGAGAAGTTGTTCCACCAAATATTCAGTTGTATTTGAAAGGTATAATAATAAAAACTGTGGTTCAGGTGTAAGAACAAATGAATCAATCTCAGACTTTCTCTCTGTGTTGTAATAATCCTCTTCCTCCTCCTCATCACTTCCATTTGTTGAATGTCTACTATAGGCCAGCCACTACTTTAAGTTCTATCATGTATTAACTTACTTAAATCTCATGATGATCTTGAGTCTTCGCCCTAATTGTGCTTTTACCCTCCAGTGTTCAGTAAAATTGTTCAACCCTGTAACACAGAGCCAGTGTGAGTCTAATAAAGAAAATTAAAGAAGGGTTGACATTAAGATGTTGAATAAAACAATTATAAGAACTAGACTGAGTTGTAGGAATGGAAGATATTTGAGCTGGGGGGTTGGGGAAGCCACATGCCCTCTTTGCTTTGACTCTGCGAGACAATCACAGGATTTCTGGTGACTCACGTAGGAAAATGGGGACAATGATGCTTCTTCCTCAAGACCAGTTTTTTGCTGACCACCCAGTTAGTCACTTCAGAAGCCACCTTGGCCCTAGCAAGCATCCCTGGCTGTATGACTGATTAATCTTTCTTTGTGTATCTGCAGATCGTGCATGCTCTCCTAGAAAATACAGAGTACTTCTGCAAGTCATGAAACAGAAACCAGACTTTCTCTCCACCTGTACAACCCCAGGCACTAAGAAACCAGACCACCTGTACAAACTCTGAGCACTGTAGCTGTAACCATCCAGTCCGCACACAATCAAGAAATGTTATGGTGGTGCCTAGGTGGCTCAGTACATTAGGTTAGACATCAGACTCTTGATTTGGGCTTAGGTCATGATCTCATAGTTTGTGAGTTCAAGCCCCAAATCAGGCTCCATACTGTTTGGGATTCTCTCTCTCTCTCTCTCTCTCTCTCTCTCTCTCTCTCACTGCCCCTTCCCTACTCATTTTCTTATTTTCTTGTTTTGTTTTCTTCTTTCTTTTTTCCTTCCTCCTTCCTCCCTTCCTTCTTTCTTTCTTTCTTTCTTCTTTCTCTCTCTCTCAAACTTTCTCTCAAAAATAAGTAAACTTAAAAAAAAAAAGGTTTTTAATGTATATTTATTTTTGAGAGACAGAGACAGAGCACAAGCAGAGAGGGACAGAGAGAGAGGGAGACACAGGATCCAAAGCAGATGCCAGGCTCTGACCTGTCAGCACAGAGCCCTATGTAGGGCTTGAACTCACAAACCAGGAGATCGTTACATGACCTGAAGTTGGGCACTTAACCCACTGAGCTACAAGGTACCCCAAAAATAACTTTAAAAAAAGAAATGTTACAGACAACTCTACCCCTTTACTGATTAACTGCCCAAAACTTCTTTAAAAACCCCATGGGGCAGGCAGAAACCACGAGCTGGCCTCAGGACAAGAGTCTGCCTTCTCCCCAGATGGCAGGACACATAAATAAAACCCATATTCCTTTCCAATCAAAATTCCTGTCTTGAGTATTGGCTTTTCAAGTGACAGGCAGCCAAACCCGGCTTTTGGTATTACTCCTAGGATGCTCAGAGAAGGGCCATGGCGGACATCAGTGGGGGGTCTTGCCATGTAGGGTAGACAAGTCCAGAAGGCAGTGCTCCTGGCTGTGTAAAGGCAGCTCAGTCTAATGGCAAAGTCAGCAAAGTGTTAAGCAATTTGAGGACCAACAACCTGAGACCAGTCTTTCTATGTCTATTTCAGCTGCAGGTCTTAAAAGTGTCTTGTTTTGCAAGAAGGCCACTGATACAGTTTTGGAGTCAGCGTATGGAATACAAACATCTTTCTCATGTTTTCACATCTAGTGATGAAGGAGATTTCTCTATCCTGCTTTTGAGTGGTCATAAACTTAAGACCACTCATCAGTCATTCTACGATACCATCTGTCCAGACTCAACACGTTGCTGGAGCTTGTGGACCAGATGACTAGAGCAAGAGGAAGAAGTTAGGGCCAGGACTCTGAGAAAGCATCATATAGGGAGACTTGTTTCCAGTCAATGAGTTTTTAATTTTTCCCCCCAATTTCTCACTTCTACATATGGTCAACAAGGTAACAGAAATTAAAGGACTCTTCAAAGTGGAGTGATAGCCAACAACCAGGAGAGGGCATGCACTCCCCAGGAATGCCAAGAGATACCAGGTTAAAGAAACAGACCTTCAGATATAGTTAAGAAAACAGTAATCTCAGGAAGCCAGCAACTTAGGGATGCTTAGAATATGTAAGACCGTGTGTGCATGAATATTTTTTCTGGGAGGATATATTTTGAAATGTATCTCACAGTGGCTGAACTGGGTATCATTTACCTTTTTTTAAACCACATATGCATACACATACATTTTATTGTGTAATAAAGAGGTAACTTTAGACCAAAAAGAGTTTAATTCTACTTTTATAAACAAGTATTAATAGGAATATATGTCCTACACATCAAGGACTTTGTGAGTAGAATATAGTAGCAAAGCCATTTTTGCTTGAAACTAAATCCTTAAGGAATTTCTGCCAATGTGCACGGATAGCAATGTAACTTATGCCCACCCAGAAATTATACCAGTATTCCTAAATATATCATCCAAAAAGCAGTTTGGGGAAGTGGTAAAAAGTGAAACTTCAGCTCAGATCTCTCCTCTTCCAGCACCAGTCCATGCCTTAAGGAAAAAAACTACTGATACATGCCTCAACACGAATGAGCCTCAAAAGCATTATGCTTAAGTGACAGACATCAGATGAAAAAGACTATGTATGTTATAGTGTCATAATGTCATTCAAATGAAATGTCTACATAAGGAATAACTATAGACAGGAAGCAGATTGGTGGTTGTCCAGGGCTAGGGATGGGGGTGAGGGCTGATTGTAAAGGGGTAGAAGGTAACTTTCTTCAGTGATGGAAATGTCCTCAAGCTAGATTTTGGTGATGGTTACACAACACTATAAACTTACCAGAAGCATTCCAGTAGACAATTTAATTATAGTAGGTAAACTTACATTACATAAATTATACCTCAATACAGCTGCTAAAAAGTAAAAAGAGCATGGCAGTGATCTCTCTAGATTCCTGTGGAATAGGATCACATCCCCTATAAGAGTTCACAGCCTATCTCCAGGTCACTAGACGGCCTGAAGATTTAGGGGAGGCAGGGAATAGCTAATGGGTGGATGCCCATTGAGGTATTTATGACAATACCTGACGGCCCTCGGGCATAGCCAGTCTAATCTCAGTCCACAAATTCTTGCGTGCAAGAACTATCACATCTCTTTTCTTTCTAACCCAAGTCAATTTCTATTTTCAACCCTCATCCTGCCTGGGTGGAGAAACAATTATCCTCATAACTTACTGGAATTCCCACTTCTTGCTCAGACTCTTGAATTAAGCCATGGAGCCCAAACATTGATGGTGGGGGTGTCTTCTGGTCCTGGGTCCTCTGTTTGTGAATTACCAAGGCCCGTATCTGCACAATGACCTCTTCAGACCAACAGTCCGCTGCCGGCTCAGTGTCGCCCATAGGCCCAGGAACCACTAACCAGCCTGCAGGCCTAGACTACAGGGCGCAGACCAGGGGCACAGAGACCACATCTGGCCTGCAGATGTGCTTTGTTTGGCCCACACTATGTTTAAAAACCAAGGTAGCCAACTTTCAAAAGTCAGGAGAGTTTACTGAAAAATAAAAATGTCTGGCTTCTCGGGAAAGTCAGAAAAATCTAGCAATAATGGGCCATCTAGCCACATGGCAACAGTCACAGAAGTGAAGGAGCCCCCTTTCTAGCTCTCCTGTTGGCTGCAAACCCGCCTCACCTCAGTTATCTCTCCAGTAAGTGCCAGTCGACATTTTCATTTATTTGCAAGAATTTTTTTGTTTCCACACCAGGCCCCTTGCAACTCTACTTGGCCTGCCTTTGCCACAGCCCGTGTTTGAGGGCCCTGGCGTGGCCGCACTATGCACCCACCACCTTTATTTACCCCTCCCCAGGCCCACCCAGGAGTCCAGACATCTCTTCTGTCCCTGCTCCCTGCCGATGGAGATCTTTTGCTAGTCTGTAAAAGACTCTTCTCTCTGTACTTTTTAAAAGCCATTTTACTTTGGGGCACCTGGGTGGCACACTTGGTTAAGCATCTGACTCTTGATTTGGGCGCAGGTCATGATCCCAGGGGCGTGGGATCGAGCCCTGTGTCGGGCCCCACATTAAGCATGGAGCCCACTTAAGATTCTATCTCTCCACCTCCCTTTGTCCTTCTCCCCCACACATGGGCTCTCATTCTCTCTCTGTCTAAAATTAAAAATAAAAATTTTAAATAAAAGTCATTTTAACTTTCAATAGGTAACTCATCCTTAGCCTTAGGGATTTAGACTTTTAAAAACCCAATCCAGAAAAAGCCCTTTTCCCAGGCTGCACAGGCTTTTGCCTTTCCACAGACGTCTCATGAGATAATGGGAGCAGATTCAAAAATTCCTACTTGAAAAGAGGAAGGACAAGAGAAAATATCATGGAGAGAAGGAGCAGAGGTTCATATCTTAAAATATCAGGCAGCAGAGTAACTTCGTTTTCAGGTATCTAATTAAAGGACATATTAGTTGAGTCAAATAACTCTCCAGTTATCACAAACACATTCCATCTATATTTGGACTCAAAATACAAAGTTTAGTGCGTTATTATTTCCTGTATTTGTCATAGTAACATTGCGGGGCTGTCCATGCCAGAGGAATGTGTGATTGTGTAGCTAAATGCTGGAGCCTCCCTCAAATGGAGAAAGTCAGATCTTGGTCAGCACGCCTGCCCAAATTAGCCGCCACTGGGTACCCCCTTCCTGTCCAGGGTGCCCAAGCTAGAGAGCAAACCCAGTGGGGGAAGAGTACTCTGAGCGGATGCGAAACCCTGGCAGGGAAGGGCCATGCCCAGCTCAAAGAAAACTTCAGGTGGCGGGGAGGAAAGAAACTCCATTCCTGGGGGGGGGAGGGGAGGGGAGGCAGAGGGGGAGACAGCCGCCTGCGCCAGCAGGCATTTAGCCAGGCACACTGGAAGGGAGGAGAGGACTCTGTAGACTGCACTTGGCGTGAACTCTGAGTGTTTACAGATGGGAAAGCTGAGGCCTCTGTGTAAACAGTCATGAAGGCACAGAAACAAAGAAAGGCATCCCAGTACAGAATGTCATCAGGGCCACAGAACAGGAATCTGCTGGCCTGAGACCTTGAAAAACAAGGATCTCAGACAGAGTGGACTCAAGCACTTACCGGCTGGCTAGGCTTACCACCAGAACCCCCGGGGGCATGGGGGGAGCAGGCTCAGGAAGTTCTTATCTAAGGCTCATTACAGGATGCTAATAGCTCTCACTCCAGAGTTGTGTCAGTGATTCTCAGTAAGCTCTTCAATTTATTAACTTCAATCAATGAATCTATCAATCTCCTTCCCTGGCTACCTAGAGTGAGGCTTCTAATTTCCCTGATGATGACACTTAACCTTCTAATTCTGAAGGTAAACACAACCCTCTTTTGAATTCTGGTCCCAGAAGGCCCAGTTTACTCTGAGCCCTCCACAAGTTACAGGCCAGGGTGCCAACCTTCACTAAGTCAGTAGTCAACGCACTTCTATGCAGACTGGCTTTTTTTTTTTCTTTTTTAACTAGGAAAACCTGGACAGTAACTACAAGTCAGTCAAATATTAATCATTTAATGATCAAGCTGTACTGATAGACAAATACCACTACTCTCATTTGGATACGACCGACTTAGAAGCAAACTAAGAAAGAAGACTTAAAAAATAATTTACAGTTCCTGGAAGAAATGGTCTCAAATTCAAAGCTGTGGGACAATAACAGTGAGGAAAAAAACCACCTGCCTTTAGGATTGCCTGTCAATGGGATTATCAAAGTTAGCACATTTATGGGTTGTTAAAATACTACATACTTCTGTATTGGCTGATAAAAGTCTAAAAACGATGGAATTGAGAAGCAGTGTATATCAATCAATCAAATAAAATACTAGTGTGCAATTTAAGACATTTTCCCCACTTTGAGTAGTGAAGCTGGGGTTGAGGGAAGTGACCAGATATAAACCTTGTGTTGGTCATTTCAAAAGTTTTGTGGGAATGCGGGTGGGTGGCATCGGTAAATTGAAGATGACCTATTCCTTCAATCTCACTGCCCAAGGGGCAGTACATGTTCCTCCAGCTCAGGATTTAGCAGCCAAGGACATGAGAGATGATTGGAGGGGATATATTCCCACACAGTGTGTTTGGAGAGGTCTGCTGTATTGAACAATTTAATTCCAGGGAGAGCACACAAGTCTCTATAGATAAAGGGAGGTCTATAGGTGTGTATGTCCTGAAAACTCCAGTCTATGTCCAGAAGAACAGATCCTCCAGTAAGGGAGTCCTGTATCTATTCCCTTCTGACCCACCTTCACGAGTGGTCCCTGGGCAGAGAAGCCTCATGTGAGGCTGCCCATCCCTGCCTGGACCTTCCCAATCTTCCATTTTCCAGTCCCAGGTGAGCCTCAGAGTGGCCCTCATGCAGCCATTGTCCATCCTAGTCTACTTTTTATATTTTCTTTTTCCTTTCTTGTCTTCCTTTTATTCTTTCCCACTTCTGCCTTCACCACAGGGTATGAACTCGAATGAAATCAACCACGACCTTGACTTTGTGTACAAACCAGGTTCTGTCCTATCATTGGCTCCAACAGTCAGGGTGAAACCAGCCTAGCCCTCTATCCTTATGCCACCTTTCCTTCCCTGTCTTACTTATTCTCTGGTCCAAATGCTCCCAGCATGAGCTCCTGACGTATGAACAGCATCTTAGTAGCATGGTGTCACCGTGGTTCATGATAAGAGGGCCCCTGCCAGGCGAGGAGGTCAGGGATGAAAACAGAGTAAAAGGAAGGGCATCATGTGAACTTAGGTGCCTTGCAGGATGCTCAATATCTAATGACTCTAAATAAAGAAATGACTATTCAAGGACCAAATCACGGAAGAGATAGAGTCCAAACATAGCTCAAGATGGAACTATCATTTAGCTAGAAATTATTAGAGCTAGAAATTATTAGAATAATTGTATCCAGGACTTTTGCTGTAATTCGTATCACTTGTTACACATTAAAATGTATGTAATTTAGACAGGTGCTGTCCCAATATGGCAGCCACTGACCCAAGATGGCTATTTAAATGTAAATTAATTAAAACTAAAAATTCACTAAAATTAAAAGTTGCACTTGTTACATTTTAAGCACTCAATAGGCACATGTGGCTATTAATACAGAACAACACTTCCAGCATCTCATAAAATTCTGTGTATATCCATATACCAGTTTACCTTTTCCCCCATACCAAGTGAATGAGTATATTGTGTAGTATCTGTAGCTCTGACCACTGTGAAAATTCTCCTTCCCCACTGTGGAGGTTGCTGACATGGTAGCCTGGGCCACTTATCTATCCAATCTATTTGTGATTTATGTTCCTATTTTGCAAATCTGTTTCTATTATACAATTAATTGGTGATATCCCTTGCCACCTGATGACTCCTTGGATTTGAAAATATTCAATTTTGGATAGAAGCAACTCACTTTCATAATCCCATTTTACCCCTGGTATCAGACTCTTCATCTCTATCAAGGTCCATTACTTTTTTAAGTTTATTTCTTTATTTGGGGTGGGGGAAAGGGAGGGAGGGAGAGTGAGAGAGAGAACATGTGTGAGCAGGGGAAGGGTTGAGCAGGGAAAGGGCTGAAAGAGGGGAGAAAGAGAATCAATCCCAAGCAGGTTCCATGCTGTTAGTGCAGAGCCTGACATGGGGCTCAGTCCCACAGACCATGAGATCATGATCTGAGCCAAAAGCAAGAGTTGGATGCTTCAACAATTGAGCCACCCAGGGGCCCCAAGGTTCATTAGTTTCTAAGGAGCTGTTTTATAAGCCCAATTAGCTCTCGAAACATACAGGTCTGTCTACACTGCTACTTTCCTACTGGTGTTTGCCAGATACTCCAACTATCTACTATCTACACCTCTAGTACCATCAGATCTGCAGGAGTTCATTGCCAACTGTCAGGTAAGATTGTAACACAGCTTGGATTGGCTGCACTGTAATCTCCAATCTGAGACCTAAATAAAATTATCCTATTCTCCCATAATCCAATAGATTAGAGGCCATATTCTCAAATATGGAATAAGCTGACTCAAAAAATCAAATAGGCCCAACCAAATACTATGCCTCTTTCTTAATGGAGGTCCAAGATGCAAAACTGTGTTATTTACCTTAGAGAGGAATTTCCTGGCATATCACAGACCATTGATTCACTAAATAAAGTTTAATGTTTTAGGGCCTTTGGCATACATGTATGTGACTAGAGTATCTAAGATAATTACTATATCATGCTCAACAAGTCAGATGGCATAATGGTATCAAAATAGTGGATCAATATGACATTCCAGGAAAAGACAAGATAATAAAGAGTCCTTTAGACTATACTACAACAAAGAACATTCACTTTCATTCAGAACCTTGAATCAAAATAGTGAATGCATGCCACCTTGCTATATGCAGTGAGCTCTCTTGTGTGCTTCCCTTCTCAAGTGATGGAGAAGAATTCATTGTCCAACAGCAGCCATAGGCTATGGTGACCTTTGCTTCAGTAAAGATAACATACGTGGCAAAGCAGCTGCAATTGGTCCACTGTCTGATTAAATTTGGCCATCCCTCCCATTACAGTCCTTTTCCTATGAGACAATGAAATGAATGTGAGGGCTGATCGCTAAGTTTCTATCCCACTTATACATTCTAGAACTGAGGAAATAACCACAGGTTGTATCCACAGATCCACTGCACCTCCAGTGGAAAGGACTTGAGATCACGATCTACTACCAGACATTGGTGAGTCCTCATTCCAACCAGATGACCAAGATGGCAGCATCAGCCCATACCTGACATCCTTGAACCATAGGTCTATTCCCCCTTTCTAGAATGTGCTATCACCCTGCAAACACCAAGGGAACAGTGCAAGCTGTCATGGGCAAGGCAAGTGCACTATAGCAAGTAAGCTGAATTTTTCAACGATTTGTTTCAAAACTCTATATATTCTGTGGGTCTATCTGTATCTCTACAAATGCCATAGAGTCTTAATTGCTACAGCTTTACTAACATTTTGTTATCTGTTACAGCAGTTTCTCCTTTGGAAATGTCTTAAACCTTCTTGACCTTTTGCTCTTTCACTGAATTTTCAGAATCAGCTTGTTGATTTCCATGAAACCTTCCATTGTGATTCAAAATAAATCTGACTTCAGGAGATCCATCATTTATATATGGGGTAGCAGTTTGACATTATTGGTAGTTACAGAATAGATAGCACCATGGGAGCAGGGGTGAATAAAAATTGAAGAGAGTATCTGAGAATGCTTTTCTGACAACTGGTATCTGTCTCTACTAAATCTTTAGTATTTTATAATGAAATGTAAACTCTTGTAATATACAGATCTTTTGAGAAGCCAAGTGGTAAAGGTGAGGAAATCAGAAGAGAATATACCTTGAAAATTTGACCTGAAGGTTGAAGCAATATATTTTGGTTTTCTTTGCTACTGAGCTAGCAAAATTTGATGTACTTGTAGTTTCAAAAAAAGAGTAAAAGATGGAGAGCAAAGACTAAAGAGAGACCATGACTGAGGTAGCAACAGACCCTGGCTATAGGGGAGAATAAGAATGTAGTTGTCTCTTTCTTTTTCTCCCCTTCGTGTGTGTGTGTGTGTGTGTGTGTGTGTGTGTGTGTGTTTCTGCACATGGTAGATTCCACTCAGAAAACACAATTTCAAGAATTCACAATATTAAAGAGGAAAAAAATTCCAACAAAAATCATCTCCAAAGAGTGCCTTTATATGTGATTGTGTTAATAAAATGGAAGAAAACCATTAGATTTGGAACAAAAGACTGTTATAGGCAACATGACCCATTTTAAGGGAAACCCCTAAAAAGAAAAATTATATGTGACTTGAGAATTAATAGATTCAACTCTAGAGAGCATTCTGAGTTAATATTTCCTGCCAGTTTTATGATTCTTATATAATTCCATAAGAGCTATTAAGACTTCTCTGTATTGCTATAATTCTACCCATCTTATTTAGTGGGAAGTTTTCTCCACTCCATAAGTCAAGAACATTTTTATTAAGTAGAGCCTGGTTTTTCTTCCCAGACAAAAATAGGAAGAACTAAATGAAAAAAACATCTTAACATTAAATCACTTTTTCTACAAATGCCTACATACTTTTTGGGAACTTTAAAATATAATAATGAAAGTTTTACAATCAAATGATGCAACAGAAATTCAACAAATACTAAATATTCAACTGTGCTCTTAGTTTTCTTCACAGAAGAATGTTTAATTTTACAAGCATACTTTTAGTAAGTTTCTGATCTACATAGTAGTTTTAAGGTTATTGCTTGCGCTTTAATCTAATTCTTACTTGCTATACCTGAGAAAGTGTGTGTATAATTCCATAGCTTATAAAATTATTTTAACAGTGTAAATTGATTCAAGTAAAAATATGAAAGGATGTGTTTTCTTCCACATTACTCAAAAAACCTCCCAGTGAAAATGGTATGAGTGTTACACAAGACTGCAGAAATATCAAGCCTTCCTCCTACCTCTTCAGTCATATCTGTTCTTAAATGGCCATATATGGATTTGCTTTTATTTTGAGGGGGGTTTTTGAGGGGGTGTGGTTTCACACTCCCACTTTTATACACATAAACACTCCTTAGTGATTTCGCAGATCTTAGAAAAATGTAAGCAGGTTAGAGTCAGAACATAGCTAATAGTTTAAAACTAGAACATAGCTAGTTGTTCACTGTATGCCAGATAGATGGGATAATTTTCTTTAAGCCATCAGTGCTCTGCTCAGACATTATGGTTCCAATATGAAGTATGACATTGATGACTTGAAGGAGTAACACATTTTAACACCTACGGCATCATGCTCACTCAACCAGATCTAATTCAGTGGCCAACTAAATTTTACAAAGTGTGAAGAAGAGAAATGGATGCTGATTACTAGATTTTATTATTTAATGTGCAATTGGGGAGTTTCAGACACAGCTATTTGCCATAAGAAGTCTGATGTCATTCCATAACAACGTTCCAGAGCTGCCGTTAGTGTCAACAGCTCTTAGCCTGTCACACGCCAAGGAACTGGTTGAAGCTGTTTGGGTCAAAATAGAATCATAGATACAAATTACAATAGGGGGTATGAGAACCCCAGCAGAACAAAATGATTAAAATTATTTAAGAAGCAATACTTGAGGGGCACCTGGGTGGCTCAGTCAGTTGAGCATCCGACTCTTGATTTCAGCTCAGGTCATGATCTCATGGTCATGAGATCAAGCTCTATGCTCAGTGTGGAGCCTGCTTGGAACTCTTTTTCTCCCTCTGCCTGTCTCCCCAACATGGATGGATGCATACATGCATGCATGTATTCTCTACCTCCCTCCCTCCCTCTCTCTCTCTCAAAAAAAAAAAAGGCAATACTCGAAGTCTCTGGAAACGTAATAGAGAAAATTGTGACATGTTTATATAAGAAAATATACTGAATCTTTTTAAGAACATGCAGAGCTGGTCACAATTATTGAGCCACAATCCATTTCCCTTCACTGCCCCTCAGTTCAGCATCATGGGAGCGCTACCTCTGACGGGTGCAATCCAGAACACCGGGCTCCCTCTCCACCTGCACCCCCATTCTGTGGCAATGGCATCTGTCCAGGAGGAGCAGCTGCCAGCAGTATTTATCCTCCTGGCTTCTAGTTGTAGGAACTCTATTCCAAGAAAGAGCAGCTGAAGGATGTGGAGCTCCCTTCCTCTACCCAGCTCCCATGTGTACTGTGGAAATACTAAACCTGTAACAACAGACCAGGAACACTGGGCCCCAATCACTCTTGCCGAAGCTCGCACCTAGGCTAGAGGTTCATGCTGAGATTATCAAAACCAGAAGACCAGAGACCACCAACCTTACCTGGCATTTCACTTGTAGAGCAGAGTTGTCACTCAGAGAGAAGCTGGCCATTATCCCAACCTCCGATTCCCTAAGAGCAGCAGAGAGGTCTTGCAAAGGGTAGTGAAGCAGGTCATGAGAACAGATAGTTCCATAGCTCTGCCCAAGGAAACGGACTTTATTTGGAATATATCTGGGGAAATGTAACCTTATGGGCACTGTTGAACAATGAGCAATTCAAAGGACACCTGTACCTCCTTGAGAGCAATAAGCAAAAGCATGGACCTGCTAGAAGTTCAACAGATAGAACCAGGAAGAAAAAGCTAAGAGTCCTCCTGAAGTCAGAACAAGCCACAGTTTTAATTGAATGAAATCCAATATCAAAGGGCCTGAATTTAATCAAATTAAACTGTAGAGCAATTTATGTCCCAGGGTATTGCTGAAAACAATACAGCAATCAGCAAGCAATTAGCGGGGTTAGAGAGGGGCACAGAACAACAGAGGGGAAATAACAGAGTTCAGAGAAAGAGATAAAGAAGGCCCTGAATAAAAAAGAAATAAAAGATACAAAATAAATGTTATCCTGAGGGCCTGTGTGGCCCAAGACTGAGCCCTGTGAGGATTCACAGCAGAGGACACATGCTGTGGGGAAATAAACGTCGCTAAAGTTAGAATACATAAAGGAACAGAGAAGTGTGACCTATATACAGGGGGAAAAATGGAGACATAGAAATCATTTTCTAGAGGGCTCAATGATCAAACTTTGCAGACCAAGATTCTAAAGCAGCTGCTATAAACAGATTTAAAGTGAATGAAACCATGCATGAAGATGTAAAAGCAGGTATTATGACCATGTCTCATCAAATAGGGAATGTCAAAAATGAAATGCAAACCATGAAAAACTAAACAGATATTCTGGAGCTGAAAAGTAAATTAACTGAAACAAAAAATTTACTAGACGAACTCAACAGTAAATTTTAGCTGACCAAAGAGAATCAGTAAACATGAAGATGATTGATGCACTTTATATAATCTGAATACACGGGGGGCGGGGGGGGGGGGAAGAATGGAAAAAAAATGAACAGAGCTACAGAGAACACAACATACCAAAACTAATGGAATGCAGCTAGAGCAGTGCTTAGAAATTTACAGCATAAATACTTAAAAAAATTTTTTTTAATGTTTATTATTTTTGAGAGATAGTGCAAGTAGGAGAGGGGCAGAGGGGAAGGGAGACACAGAATTGGAAGCAAGCTTCAGGCTCTGAGCTGCCAGCACCGAGCCTGGTATGGAACTCAAACCCATGAACTGCGAGATCATGACCTGAACCAAAGTTGGAGGCTTAACTGACTGAGCCACCTGGCTCCCCTACAGCTTGAATACTTTAAATGAAGGAAGATCTTAAATCAATGATCTAATCTTTCACTTGAAAACACTGGAGGAGTGCCTGGGTGGCTTAGCCGGTTAAGTGGCTGACTCTTGGTTTCAGCTCAGATCATGATCTCAGTGTGAGGGTTCAGGCCCACATCAGGCTCCCCGCTGGCAGCATGGGACCTGCTTGGGATTGGGATTCTCTCCCTTTCTCTCCCTCTCCCTTTCTGCCCCTTCCCTGCTGGTGTTGTTGTACCCAAGATTTCTTTATCGCCCCCAGAAACCAGAGACCGCCAGGGAGGCCGAAGCACCCATGCAAAAGCAAAGGTCTTTATTACGGGTTTAGGCTCGCCGGGGCCTAGACTCGAGCTCACAGACTTTACCAGCGTGGTGGATCCGTGCTGAGAGCGAGCGAGCCCGAACAAAGGCGGGGTAGGGCTTTTATGAGTTTGGGAAGGGGGAGTTACAGGAAATTGTGACATAGGTACAGTGACCCAATCATAATGGTACAACAGTGTTGGCAGCAGCTCTAACCATACACACTGTTCAGAGCGTTTGTTACTTTTGGCGGGACCCAATCACAACATTTAGGGTATCTTTGAAATTAACCAATTACAGAGCGAGTTCAGGGTCTTGTTTGGTGACTATGGGGTTAACTTTAACACTAGGTAACAGGGGCTTATCTAAAGTTCCCATCTGCAGGCCTCACCCTTAGGAATGTGGGGTGAGGTAGCTGGGCTTTTCTGATTGGATACCCCCGGGCAATGTATGACTGCCAAATGGCCAAATGGTTCCGAAGACACCTTTTAGCTTAGAGGGGGAAGCAAAGCCAGTCATGGTGGCTGTTAGGTTTAGACTCGTGTTCTTACAGTGTATGCTCTCTCTCAAAATAAATAAATAAACTTAAAAAAAAAAAACACTGGAAAAAGCAGAGCACACTAACCCTAAAGCAAACAGAAGAGAAAAATTATTAAAATGGAGATTAATGAAATAAAGTACAGAAAAACAACAGAGGAAAAAAAAACAATGGAACAACATGGTAAAATCATCACAAAAGTGACCAATCATTAGCTAGTTGAGAAAAAGAGAAAAGATTTTAAATGAATAAAGAAGGGACCGTAACTACTGGCCTTACAGAAGATAAAAGGATTTTAAAGTAATACAAGCAATTGTATATGAACAAATCTGGTAATTTAGATGAAATGAATAAATTCCTAGAAAGATATAAAGTATCAAAACTGACAAAAGAAGTAATAGATGTGAATAGGCCTGCAATACATAAAAAGAATAGATTCATTAATCAAAAACTTCCCACCAACAAAAGAGCCTGGGACCAGATGGCCTCACAGGTACATTCTAGGAAATGTTTTAAAGAAAAATAAACACCAGTTCTTCACAAACTCTTTCAAAAAATAGAATAATTCTCAACTTATTTTGTGAAGCCAGTGCTTACCCACATATAAAAACAGGACAAAAACCTTACAAGAAGTGTATGGGCCAATATCCCGTATGAATATAAATGCAAAGTCTTCAACAAGGTATAGCAAATTGAAATTAGCAGTATGTAAAAGGGATCATACACTTACATGACAATGGGCAATTTATTTCAGGATGGCAAAGTTGGTTTGACGTACAAAAACCACTTAAGGTAATACTACCACAGTAGATTAAAGGCTGAAAACTACAGGACTAGGTCAGATGCAGAAACAGCAACTTCATGATAAAAAACAACACTCTAAAGTAGAAACAGGGGCACCCACGTGGCTCAGTCAGTTAAGCATCTGACTTTGGCTCAGGTCTAGATTTCATGGTCCCTGGGTTCAAGCCCCATACCGTGTTCTGTGCTAACAGCTCAGAGCCTGGAGCCTGCTTCAGATTCTGCGTCTCCCTCTCTCTCTGCCCCTCCCCTGCTTGTGCTCTGTCTCCCAAAAATAAGTATTAAAAAACACAAATTTTTAATGTTTAAACTAGAAACAGAAAGGAACTTCTGCTGCCTGAAAGGTATGAAAAAGCCTACAGCTAACACCATACAGAGTGGTGAAAACTCAAATGCTTTCCCACTATCAGAAACAAGACAAAGGTGTTTACCCTCACCTCTTCTATAGCCAGAAGATTCTTGAAGCAAAGAACAAAGGTGTAGGATTCACACTTCCCAGTTTTAAAACTAAGTACAGTAATCAAGAGAATGTAGTGCTGGCATGAGGGTAAACATAGTGATCAATGGAATAAAACTGAGAGTCCAAAAATACACCCTAACATTTATGATCAATTGATTTTTGACAAAAGTGCCCAGACAATTCAATGTCTTTTCTACGTATGACACTGGGAAACAGGATACCCACAGTCAGAACTAAGCTGTACCCCTTCCTTATGTACCATACACAAAAAGTGATTCTCAGAAGATAGAGATGTAAGAGCTGATTCCAGAAAACCCACAGAAAAAAACCCACAGGAGTAATTTTCATAACATTGATAAGCATAAGACCCTTAGGTATGCCAACAAAAACATAAGCAATAAAAGGAAAAATAAGTCAGAGGTCATTGAAATAAAAAACAGTTGTATTTGAAATGATGGCATCAAGAAATTGAAAAGACAATCTACAAAACGAAAATGAATCGTACCTCAATAAAGAAGGGGAGCCTGGGCGGCTCAGTCAGTTAAGCACTTGACTGTTAAGTTCAGCGCAGGTCATGATCTCACGGTTCATGGGTTCAAGCCCCTTATTCGACTCTGCACTGGCTATGTGGAGTTTCTCTCTCTCTCTCTCTCTCTCTCTCTCTCTCTCTCTCTCTCTCTCTCCTTCTCTCTGTCCCTCCCCTGCTAGTGTGCTCACGCTCTTTCTCTCAAAAATAAACATTTTTTTTAAATTAAGGAGCACCTGGGTGGCTCAGTCGGTTAAGCATCTGACTGGTGACTTCAGCTCAGGTCTTGATCTCGCAGTTTGTCGGTTCGAGCCTCACATAGGGCTCTGTGCTGACAATGCAGAGACTGCCTGAGATTCTGTCTCCCTCTCTCTCTGCCCCTCCCCGGCTTGCTATCTCTCTCTCAAAAAATAAATTCAAAAAGTAAAAAAAAAAAAAAAAAAAAAAAAAAAAATTTAAAAGAGAAGAAAGAAAATAATGTTTTAAAAGAGAATGATCCAGGAGCTGTGGTGCATTTTGCATGGGATCTCAGATCCTTTAACGTCAAGTCACAGTCTCACTTTCCTCATGGATTCTGGTACTTCAACCTCTGTCTGCATACTGAGAGGGCAATGATGAAAGAGGAGAGATCGAGAATAGCTGCTTTTCTAGTAAACTTTAATGGTGTAATATGCGCCTAGATCTTGAGAAAAATTACAATGGTTCTAACTCAAGATGTTACTAAGTCTGGCAGAAAACCCTATACAGATAGGCTATTTATTATACAAATCAAGATTACTTTACTTGGTTAATGTTAATAATTCTGTAAGGTTTATAGCAAATACATGTAAAAGCATAAATATCAAATTATGTCAAATTAAAAAAATATTCTCACCTATTTATTCCTCAAAGAAAAATTTTGTAATTTATTTCTTAGAGCTGCATTAGATAGGTCTTGGGTAAATAAGCTATACTTTTCAAAACAGTGCTTCTAAATGGTAGCCAAGCTCTCTTTTTGAAATTAAGATATACATATTCTTCTTAAGGGATAGTTATCAAAATGTTGCATTAGTTTCAGATATATAACACAGTGATAGAACAATTCTATAGGTTATTGTAAGAACGATACTGGAATAGCGTTGCACGCTCGGCTGGCTACCATCGGTCAGGATACATTAGAGAATTTTATTCATTGACTACCATCCTCACTTGTAACTTTCATTTCAGGGACTTATTCGCTGGAAGCTTGTGACCTCTGCTCTCCTTCATCCCTTTTTACCCATCTTCTCTCCCCTCTGGCAACCACCAGTTTGTTCTCTGTATTTATGGGTTTGTTTACGGGGCTGTTTAAAGTAAAATTAATATTTTAATAAATTACTCACCTCGGAGTACCTAGCAAGTTGGCTTTTAAGTAGATTTCAAACTTAAACCATCCCTTAAATTCTTTTACCAGAATTGCTGGTATTCCCTAAAGAACTATTCATTTTCCAACTTGTTCACTTTCATTACTTAGTATACTATTGGGAATACTTCATCTTGGACCATGTCTAGACATACAGATGGTTTTGATAGATTTATTTGAAAAAGAGGCTGAGTTCAGGGAAATGGCTAATTATTTTTTTTAAACTAAACATATTTTCTCTTAAAGAACTCCACAGAATCATCTTGATTGAATTATTCCTATTTTAACTGATTATTTTGGCAATAGGTAGCTCAGAAGTTCCATGTTCTATGATGGAAATTTAATATTTAGCAAAGAGATATAGTAGTCCCACCTCCCCCACCCACCATCCACGGTTTTTGCTTTCCCTGGGTTTTTTTCTTTTTAATTTTTTTTTTCTTTTTCTTTTCTTCTTCTTTTGGGAGACTAAGAGAGACAGCGCGAGCAGGGGAGGGTCACAGAGAGAGATGGAGGTACAGAATCCGAAGACAGGCTCCAGGCTCTGAGCTAGCTGTCAGCACAGAGCCTGACGTGGGGCTCGAACCCACGAACCATGAGATCATGACCTGAGCCGAAGCCGGATGCTTCACCCACTGAGCCACCCAGGCGCCCCATCGCTTTCCTCAGTTTCAATTATCAATTATCGACAGTCATTGGCAATCCAGAGGCTGATGGTCCTCTTTCTGACATACCGTCAGAGGGTTGAGAGTAGCCTAACATGAACTAGGTCACACTGCCTAGGTCATTCACTTGACTTCATCTCATCACATAAGCATTTTATCATCACACACCATCCCAAGAAGGAGAAGCACAATATTTTGAGAGAGAGAGAGAGAGAGAGAGAGAGAGAGAGAGAGAGAGAGAGAGAGAGAGAGGGAGGGGGGGGGGGGGGGGGGGGGGGGGGGGGGGGGGGGGGGGGAGGGACAGGCTACAGTTCCATAACTTTTATCAATATATGTTGTAATTGTTCTTTTATTAGTTATCATTGTTAATCTCTTACTATGCCTAATTTATAAACTTTATCATAAGGATGTATATGTATTGGAAAAAACACCATCTATGAAGGGTTCAGAATTATCTGTGTTTTCAGGCATCCACTGGGGAGGTCTTGAAACCTATTCCCCTTGGAGAAGGGTCTGAGATTACTCTGATTCACAGAGACATGCCTTTTGGTGCAAAGCGCAGGGGGCATGCGTTTAAGGACTACCAAGTTAAACACTGCAAGTAATATATGTTCTGCATTTTCACAAGTAAAATCATATCCAAAATCTGAGCAACATTCTTCTAAGGGATGCAGATATTGCTCTTAGAATTACTCTTATGCTGAAAAACATCTTTAAAGCAGGACAATAAAAATGATGACCAAAGGGGGAGCTTTCTCATGTGGTAGAAAGCAATGCCTTATTTGCAACAGCCAAAAGATAAGAGTCAGAACATAAGAGTCACTGCCACCTCTAGGCAGATACAGAAATGATGGTCTCTTGTTTACCCTATCTATTTCTGAATTCTAAATTGAGCAATCAGTGAGCACTGGTTACTCATTAGGATTCTAGGATTCAAGGTCATGATTGCTCCTTTATTCCTATATTTATTCAACAAATGTAGAAATAAATATTTGTTGAGCATCTACCATATGGTAGTTCTAAGTTAGCTTAACAATATATATATATAAGCCTTATATAATTCTCAGAATGATTCTGTGGCATAGAAAATGGCCCAGTGAAATTAAGTAATTTATCCAAAGCTCCACACAGATAGAGCCAGGACAAAAACAGTTCCTGCAGACCATAAGGCTATTTGTTTTCTACTTTGTTGATTTATTTCTTTAAAGACTTCTTTTTAATGTTTATTTTTGAGAGACAGTGAGAGACAGAGCACAAGCAGGGCAGGGGCAGAGAGAGAGAGAGAGGGAGATACAGACTCAGAAGAAGGCTCCAGACTCTAAACTGTCAGCACAGAGCCCAACGCGGGGCTTGAACTCACAGTACTTGAGATCATGACCTGAGCCGAAGTGAGACGCCCAACCGGCTGAGCCACCCAGGCACCCTGAAAGACATTCTTTTAACCCCAACATAGCTTATATATTAAAAGAGAATAAAAATAATTTGGCATCCAACAACCAGATTTAAAAGAAGTTAAGTGAAGTCAATACTTTGCCTTGACTTCACATCTTTTATTTTTTTAAGAAGTTAGAGTTATACCTGGTTCTGTAACACCTAACTGCATCTCTTCCTGATTTCCTAGGAATATCCACTACCCGAAGATGCTTTATATCATCCCAACACATGTTCAGGTAGCTCATGTCTATGTATTTACATACAGTAATGCTTTCTAGATTTATACAAATGCTATTATTTTATAAATCTGGCTTTTTGTTTGATAATAAGTTTATCAGACTATTCTGAAACATGAATATTTGATTATTCTTTAATGAATTATATTAATATGCATTTTTAAGTTACCAAATGCCTATACTCTTGCTGTTGAGATCTAATTTTATCACTACTTATGTTTAATTCTGTTGAGAGTTTCTTTGTGGTCCATGTCTTTTCATGTTTAAAATGATTTCATGTGCTTGATAAAAAATGTGTTTTCTAATTTTTTAATGCACATTCCATGTACAGTTATTATTCAAAGTTATAAACTGTATTGTTCAAATCCTCTATGTGGGTCCTAAATTTTTGTTTGCTCAAGTAACTCATTTTTTTAAATTATATTAAGTTATGAGTCTTTATAATTGCATTTACAAATTTCTATTTCTCATTTTTGCTTCCTGTATATTAAAGATGTGTTAAGGTCATATATTATTAAAATCATAATAACTTCCTTTTATGATATAATGTCCTATTTTCCATACTGTATTTAACTTAAAGTGTATTTTGTTTGATAATCATTTTTCTGGAACTATGTTACTAGTGGGTCTCTTATAAAGAAGCTATGCTGAATTTTGTCGTTTGTGTATATAACTGATAATTTCTATCTTTAACCTTGTGATTTCTCTGTATTTATCGTGGTTCCTTATGTTAGATGTATTGCTTACTTTAAGGTACATGTATTCCTATCATATTGTTGTGTGTTGTTATCATTTTTTTCATTCCTAATCATTTTCCCTTTTTCCTTGATTCTATTAAATTGATGAACGTCCTTATTTCTACTGGTTTTTTATGTTTAAAAAATATGCATATTTGCCCATGCTCTAAATTAATAATTTCACACATCTACTGAACAATAATCAGGACTTCTGATTGCTTTGATTCTAATTACACTCTTTCCATTGTCCAAATGATGGTATGCGGTCAGTCTGGACGGTGAGCCAATACTTTCAGGGAAAAGAAATGTGAAGTAGCTCTGCAAAGATACGAATGGAGATAAAGGCCAGATGGTGTTGTAGTCTACAGTTCTAGCAATCCCCAAGTTCCTGAGATGCAGTGGAATTCACTTCTTTGGCTCCATAAAAATAGTATCTTATAACAAATTCTTCTCCTAGATAGAGCGGGAGACTCTTGTCACTTGGAACCAAAGGAGGTTTCTTTCACGTATCAACTATTACAGAGTAAAAGGAAAACAAAAGCAAGAAATAATATGCAATTAATACTTTGATTCCATGCATAATTCTTGCTTAGGTTTCAAAATTTAGCTCTAATGTTTGTTGGTGCTAAAGAGGAAAGCTAGATTATTTTAAATTAGGTGTTTATGTTGTAGGCATTAAACATACAAGTTACTCAGTAACTAAAGAAACTGCATTCTTTTTTCTAACACCTAGAAGAAAAATTTTCTGTAGCTCATCATAAAGCAAGTGCCATGTGATGCAGTAAACTTTATAAATCAACAACCTCTCTACAAACATCTGAGTTGTTACTTTGATTATTTATGTGAAGTTAATGTGGGATATGTGATCTGAACCAAATAAAGTTAAGACTTAGAGGACTAGGTCAATTGTTCTCCTAATCAAGTGTGCTACATATGAACAGAAGACATTTGAGGTTATAATCCTAAAAAAATCTAAAGGCGTATTTATGAGGCTTATGAACAAATAGCATTAGAAAGTTTGAGTTCTAGCAATAAAAATTGAAATGCTTAATCAGGACACACTGCTTAATAAAAGATAAATTTTATTTACTTTTTTTTTTTTTTTAGAAACAATTTTCTGGTGATACTAATACTGGGACAAAATATGTGAATAGGGTTCCTAGCTTCTATTCCAATGAGCAAGTTTTGCAGGATTTGGAAACATAGGAATCTCTCTTTAACATATGTTACCTGTCTGTAACCTCTCTACCTACCTATCCAATCTGTATGGGGCAGAAGACAATTTTAAAGTTTAAGCACATAAATACTCATTTAAGATTGTAAGAGAAATATTAGAATCTGTGTGCAAGACTAAAACAATATTACAAGAATTCATAGCCTTAAATGATACTAATATATATTAGGGTACTTTATATGTTAGTAAAGAATGAGATTAGTTACAACTTCAACATTAAGACTGCTTGCAGGCACTGAAAAGGGATGAAAAAATTTAGATTCTTTACTAAAAGCTCGTGGAACATTTATTTCAAGCTCCAACAAAAAATAATACTAAAAATAGGAAAAGTACAGACCATTCTTAAACATTAAATTAAATAATGCACTAATTTGTTAAAATATATATTACATAAATCAAGTTTACACTGTCATGTAAAGATGATTTATTTCTAAGAAATCTATTACTAAAACTTATACTAGATAAAATTGAAAATAATATCCAAAAATATTCAAAATTGACAAAATTCAATGTATTTTGAAGATAATTGCTCAATATAGGATATGGGGATATAGTACTCTCTTATGCCCATATCCATAGGAATATACATTTGTTTATAAATGTATATATAGAGAGAAATGAATATATCCATCACTTTCCCATATGTATTCCCATTGCCAACAGAAGAGCAACTACCTCTCAATCTGAAATGGGAAATTGTGGCATTCAGGTGTCCAAACATAATTAACAACAACATTGGCATAGAGAGCAAAAATTATCAGATTACCATAATATAACTAGATCTAAATAGGTAATCTGAGCCTGACAAAATATGAGTGCGGAAAAAATCCAATTTAACTTATTTTATGCACTAAATGTTTGTCTCCTCCTGCTCCCTGCCCCCGCCACCATTATACTCATATGCTGAAATCCAAATTCCCAATGTTTTGGCTTTAGGGGCTGTGGCCTTTGGAAGGTAATTAGGTTTAGATGAGCTCAGGAGGATGGAGCCCCCATGATGGGATTAGTGCCCGTCTATAAAGTGGCCAGAGAACTAGAGCTTTCTCTGTCTGCCATGTGTGGATACAGTGAGAAAATAGCAGTTGGTAAACCAGGAAAAGAGCACTTAACCAAGAAACTAATCTGCCAATACTGTGACCTTGGTCTTCCCAGCCTCCAGAACTGTGAGAAACAAATGCTGGCGAAGGCACCCAGTCTATAGTAATTTATGATGGCAACCTGGGCAGACTAAGACAACCAGATGGAGAACCAAGTCAGAAACAAAGTCAAAGATTCTGACCATAGATTCCAGGGAACTCAAAGTTTGTGTCATCAAGAAGTTTTTTGTGTCCCTTTCTATAAGTAACTCAGACACTTAACCTAGACCAGCCAGCAGAATTCCGGATGAACAGTACACCAGTCCACCCTTTCATTTGCCAAAATGTTTCCCTTTAGACCTAGAGAGGAAAAAATTATAAACTTACCAAAAAGTAAGCATTTAAGCCCTGATATCTTCCTTCAGACATGGAAAGCCCATTACTCTGATCGCTGGCATCAGATTTTCATTTTCTCTAATCAAGGATGAGATCGCCCCTATCCACTTATATATTCTAATAAAAGTTTTCTTCCCCACTTTTAATAGGTTTTTCCATTCATCAGGGAACAGACAAGAAATTATGAAATATTTGCCAAATATTTTGTTCTGACCCTAAAATATTGCACTAGTCAGAATAATTAACATTAACTGCCAAAACAAAATCAACACCTCGAGGATTTAAAGATTTCTCTCCATGTCACAGTCAAGGTCAGTGTGAATCAGGTAGTCTTTCTCCTTGGTATGGCTATTTTTATATAAATCATCTATGTTAATATGATTACAAATTATATAAAATGTATAACTATAAAATATAAGTATGTATTACATGCATTATGTATGTTATATATTATATTATATTATATTATAATGACCTTTTATGCCACTGGGAACACAAAGTCCCAGTGACAAGGGAGAAGAAAAATCTTGGAATCGCATTGGCTCTCAATTTCCTTTGTCTGGAAGAATACGTGTCACTTGTAGATTCATCACTGAAGAACTAGACCTATGGACCCACCACACCTGGAAGTTGGGGGAGATGGTGAGGATATAATGGGTATTCAGTGAACACTGCTGCAGTCTCCTACAGATCTACTCTTGGTTTAAATATGAAACTATGACTTGGAGTGCCTTCCAGCTTGTTAGGTATCAGATAATTTGTCCTCAGAAGTTAGCGTTGACTTCTGTGGGGTAAATGGCAGTATCTTCCACTTCTCAGTAGTCTTCTCAATATTAAACATACTCAAGGTTCTATAAAGTTACTACCTTAAAAAAATTAAAATCTCCTTTTCTAACTACTTAATTCTCTAGTTATTGTCCCACCTACATCAATGAGATATAATTAGTGAAGACATTTAGTCTTATTGGAAAGTAAGGGGAAGGAATGCCTATTATGTGAGTTATCAATTGTGCGTTCTTCAACAAATGTCTTTATATTCATTTTATAAATAAAGGCTTATAAGATTAATTGATAACCCAGATGGACTATAGAAGCAACACATGAAGGTCTTTGGATTCCAGTTCCTAGTCTTCTACCATCAACATAGCATAGTAGGTAAATGATCTATGCTCTTTTTTTTTTTTTTTTTTTTTTTTTTTTTAACTTTTTTGTAACATTTATTTTTGAGAGACAGACAGAGGGCAAACAGGGGAGGGGCATGGAGAGAGGGAGGCACAGAATCCAAAGCAGATCCAGGCTCTGAGCTGTCAGCACAGAGCCCCCTGCTGGGCTCGAATTCAGGAACCCCAAGATCATGACCTGAGCTGAAGTCGGACACTTAACCAACTGAGCCACGCTGATGTCCTGATCTCTCTAGGCTCTTAATCATGCCCTCAAAATTTCCCCTTTCAGCTGGGTTCCTCTAGGGGTTCAATGCCAGAGAGAGAGGTGCTTCATGCTGGGCACTTCCTTTCATACCTGCCCCAGCTGGCAGTGCCCCCCAGTCAGGACTAGCTGCCTTCTCCAACGAGGCATCAAAATATTCTGTCCCGTCTTCCTCTTCCAAAGAGCACTATGTCAGTAGACACAACAAATACAAGTACGTGAACTAAAGCATAATACAGTCACTCATCTCCAAGAGTAACTTTCATTTTAACTAAGCAACGATGATTTGACATTCATATAGAATTTGGCCTTATAACAGTGTGATAATTGGACCTATAAATCCCACTAGGTAATAAGCAATTATCGGTGCTCTCTCTTTAGAGGATATACCCTGAGTATTAATGATTATCACATTCCTACTGATTACCTAACCCTGATATTATAATAATTATTCTTAGATTATATAATGAACATAAGTCTTAACATTTTAAATATGTTTCCTAAGAGAAAATTAAATTCCTGAAACATTTAAACATACAAAAATTAATTACAAAGCTGCTATCCAATATTTAGATTTTTAATTCATGGGTAAACTCAAATCAACTAACGTTGCATATTTAGTAAACTTTTCCAATGTAATTTAAAAACCTGGCTGAAGTTATAAAAAATAATTTTCTCATGTTAATCATTTTCTTCAAGTTTGTTTATTTTGAGAGAGAGAGAGAGAGAAGAGACATGAGAGACCACACGTGTTGAAGGAGGAGAGAGGGAGAGAGAGAGAGAGGGAGAGAGAGAGAGAGGGAGAGGGGGGGGGAGAGGGAGAAAAGAAAGAGAGAGAGAGAGAGAGAGGGAGGGAGGGAGAAAGGGAGAGAATTCCAAATAGGCTCTGTACTGATGTGGGGCTCGAACTCATAAAGTCTTAGATCATAACCTTAGCAGAAATCAAGAGTCCGTGGCTTAATCAACTGAGCCACCTAGGTGCCCCAATTTTCTCATGTTAAATTATGCTTTTATTGTAACAGAAGTAGCATCATGCAAAAATTCATTAGAACTGTTATTAATGGCAGGTATTAATATGAGGTATAAAAAATTTCCAAGTCCCATAATTATATAATAAGGCAGTGCTGGTGTTAATAGATGTTTCCATATTTATCACTGACAAATTTTTAAATTTGTCATATTAAGCTGGTTTAATTTTCATATTAAACTGAAACCATTTTTGTGTAGTCTAATGTGCTGCAAAAGTCCAGATGCAAGACTAAAAACCCGCTGCAGTATGCATTGCCACCATTAGGTGGCGATAGTTGTTTTCTCCGTTATTCACAAAAGAATTTGTTTACTTTGAACACTTAACTTCTGTGGTGTGGAGATGATATGCATTAATTTACCTCAAAAGTCATTCTGTTTTAACAGCAGCTTGCTAACAGAGGAGCAAAGGTGCTAAACAGTTGATTCAAAGTAAGATCGACTGGATTAGTTTTTAGAAGCCCCCACTCATTGAAAACCTTACACTACACTGGGCTTTGTGCCCTTATATAATACAAAGTAAAAACAATTAAGTAAGACTTATATGTACAGAGATATAAAACTTTTTTCTTGAATTTTTGTTTTCACAATTCTGGTGAATTCTTTAGTGCTAAATCAATCTCAATTTCCCCTATTTATTAATCTATTTATTTGTGCCACCCCCCCCCAAGTTTGTATTTAATTCCAGCAAATTGGCATACAACGCAACATTAGTTTCAGGTAGAATTTAGCAATTCATCACTTATATACAACACACAGTGCTCATCACAAGTGCCCACCTCAGTCCCCGTCACCCATATAACCCATCCCCCTGCCCACCTCTTCTCTGGTCCCCTCCAGTTTGTTCTCTATAATTAAGAGTTTGTTTCTTGGTACTTGGTTCTATCTTAGTGTTCCCTCTTCATTCATGCCCAGAGCATGACACTCAGTCTGATGACTGGGTAACTCTGTTCAAGCTTAAAGAGACACACTATGTAAGGATGATCCAACTTAATTCAAGGCTTACTAGTTTTTAACTCTTTGATGGTTAATGTTACTCTTTAACCAAACTGATTTTTCTCAAAGCAAAGCATGTGCATATCACAGTTTCTTATTCCTTTTTAAATAGTAACTACAAATAAAAATGTCATAGTACTTTATTATAGTTAGAAAAAAATTATTTTGATTCATTCACTGTATTCAAAAACACATTTATTATATTCTATGCAGAACAGTATTACTAGTGTTATTAATTAGTATTAATACTAGTAACATAGATAAGAACTTGATTTAAGAAAAAATTAGGATCTCAGACTCTGGCAGAAACAATTGTGAAGGGTAGAGACCATGTCTGCCTTGTTCACCTTTATGTCCCCTGTGGTTAACACCGTGCCTGGCACAGAGTAGGACCCCAATACGGGACTACCTAAATGGGAATTTATCAGGCTCCTGGTTTCTAGAACAGTGTGGAATCTCATGAATATAGTCTTCGAACTCAAATGGAATTAGATTTAAAACTCTCGCTTGAGACTAGCTATATTCAATAAACTGACATCAATTTTTACATTTTAAAATGTATTCATATTAGCATTAATTTAACTTCAGCTTCCTCATAGGGAGAACTGGAAGCAAACGTGTGTAGAGCTCCTGATATATCGGGCATTCAGCAGGTGACATTATTTCTTACTCACACTTACCGTCATTTATTTGGAATTCTGACCCAAAGAATTCATTTAGACAACTATTTTATTTTCCCTGAAAAGCAGGATAGTATTGTTCCTTCAGCATTATTTTATCCCCCAGGTAAATTCACTGTATCTCTCAATTCTGATTCGACAAATCCAAGTTTAAAGTCCTGTTTTAACCACCACGGAAAGACCAAATTGCGGTAGGAAAACCTTGGGGATAACAGCACCTGGACACATCCGAATGGAGATTGATATTACGCCGCAGTGCATTCACGGCTCCAGCCAAATGCGCCCTCTGCAGCTCTGACTCTCACAGCAGCCAGAAGTGGTGTGGCAGGCGGGATTCTGAAATGGCACCGCCACTCCCACGTCAGGGTGTGCAGTCCCGGGTAATCCTTACCCTTTGAGTGCGGGCAGGACCTATGAATATGAAGGGTAGCCAGGCCTTTGTTTAGATTTAGTTACGCAAGACTCTGTTGTGACAGACGGGAGAGAGCTATTCCAAGCGGCAGCAGATGCTGCTTGAAGAAACAAACTAGCATCTTGTGGAAGAGCCACATGGCAGGGAATGGTGAGTAGCCTTGAGGAGCCCAGGGCCTTGGTCCTACGAACCTGAGGAACCAGATTCTACAACAACCAGTGAGCTATGATGAGACACCTTGCTTTCACTAAGTGATCTGAGCAGAAGTCCTTGCTCTACCGTACCTGGCTTCCTGCAAAACAGAGACTGCAAGATAGTAGATTTGTGCGGTTTTCACCACGTCAGCTGTTCTGCAGTAATAGTCAACTAGCACAGATATTTATTTTAAAAGTCTAGGTTCTGCATCTAGAAATTCAGAGTGATGGTAGGAAATACATGAGGATATTAGTATGTCAAACCTGGGACAAAGTATCTTAACGTGCAAAAGAAACAATGTTTAGCTAACACCAAATGGTAAGACGACAACAAAAACCCTACACTTGAACTTGTGTTGGCTTCCAATGCTGATGAATCGTTAAAGAAAGTCATGGTATATTCTTTACCACGGACAGGGTAGTGATGTGACTTAAAATCACCCAACTCACTGGGTTCGGAAGTACTCTGCAAACTGAACATTCAGTTAGAATTTGCCTTCAGTATAAATCAGTATTCTGGGAAGAAATTATGGTGATCAGTGAAGTCTGGTGTTTTGGTCTATTTGATAATTAGTCATATTTCTCATTGTAAAAGAATAAATTAGAATTCTCTGGAAGCCAAGCGCTCTCTCGGCTGGTATTACCAAAGGATTTCATTCACTTGCAATTTTAAATAAAGTAATAATGTGGTTTAAGAAACAAAGCGCATCTTTTTATTTTCTTGTCCAGGCTATGCACTTCCCAATACTAACATTTAATATTTGGCAAACTGAAATGTAATTTTGCAGGTTTTCATCAATTATATGTAGGCCAGGGGCCAAAGACTTCCATAAGGGAAAAACATTGATCTTTTTGTTCTGAAAATATGCCTGACAAACCAACGTCTTACAAGTAAATGTATAATTGTCAAATGGTAGTATCTTCTGGTAATAGATGAAAACTTTGTCCTCTTGGTGATTAGTTTTTGGGTTTTAAGACCACAAATATGTTTGAAATAAGGAGCTGAAAAATGATCAGCAAGATTAAAATCTCAACCTAAGTTAACACTGTCTTTCCCATGTGTCAGGTGCTACGTAAAGTGTTTTCTTTGGAATAGATTGCTTACTCCCCAAAACAGCTTTATGATCTTAGCCACTAAATGGAAGAGGAAAACAAGGTATAGAGAGATTCACTAACTCGCCCAAATTTGTAGAGCTGAAAACCCATGGACCCAGGAGTCAAATCTCAGCAAACATACCCCAGCTATGTAACACACCACATGTGCTAGATACTATGTTGCCTAAATGTATGACACATAGTGTATAATCAGTAACGAAAGGTGGTATCTATTGTCTAATGGAGGAACTTGTCTATTTTTTTTTATATATAATTTATTTTGATAGAGACAGACAGTATAAGCAGGGAGGGGCAGAGAGAGGAGAGAGAGAATCCCAAGCAGGCGCTACACAGTATAAAGCCCAATGCGGGGCTTGATCTCACAAACCTTGAGATCATGACCAAGAGTTGGATGCTCAACTGACTGAGCCACCCACGTGTCCCAGGAATTTGCCTATTTTTTAATGTACCCAGTCTATAAAATTGAACTAACACATGGCTGAAAAATAGCAGGCTGTGCTCCAGCTCCAGATCCCCCAAATCCATTGCTTCTTCCCTATCATGCATATTCCCACATGAATATTCTGTGCATATATAAACAAGGATGTGTTATATATATTCCTTTACACAAATGGGGCATTTACACACACATCTTGAGTTTTCCCACTTACCAGCATGTCTTAAAGAGTGCTTTGTATCCGCACAATAGATTGAGGTTTATCTGTCTTTACTTCGAAACTTATTAACTTATCACCATGAGAACCAGCAGAATTCTTAAGAGTAGCAGTCCCTCCTGCCAGAAAAAAAAAAAAAAAAAGAGCGGAGGGAAAAAAACACATCTTCTCCCTTTCCCGCAGTATGAGTTTTAAAGTTTCATTTCACAGAGAGAAAAAATGAGGCCAGACAAGCCATGAGACTAGGCAGAAGTCTGCTATTTTTTATCCTGAAATTATTTCTGAGGGATAGTATTCCAATTTTTCATTTCAAAGAATTCCATTTATGGACATTTTTCATTTTTATCTTTCACTTTTGACATTAAAAAGACACATTCCAATCAGTCACCAGAAGAGCAAATTACAAAATATTCCCTTTATCCTGTCTGCAACAAATAAAAAATTAGAGAGGCACCTGGATGGCTCAGTCGGTTAACCGTATGACTTTGGCTCAATTCATGAGTTCAAGCCTTGGGTGGGGCTCTGTGCTAACATTTCAGAGCCTAGAGCCTGGAGCCTGCTTCAGATTCTGTGTCTCCCTCCCTTTCTCTCTCTCTGGACCTCCCCTGCTCACATTCATTCTCTTGCTCTCGCTTTCTCTCAGAAAATAAACATTAAAATTTTTTTTTAAATTGAAAGCCATGCTCAGCACAAATCTTCTGGAAATCTTAAACACATTGTATTATTTTCTAGCCAGTAACTGTGTGTGTGTGTGTGTGTGTGTGTGTGTGTGTGTGTGTGTGTTTCTATATCCAACAATATGAATAACTAAGTCCCTGGGAGAATAAATTAGACTTTGTCTTAGTTTCACTGGCTCTTGCCCATTAGAAACCATATTTCTTATGCGTTTTGTAATTTTGGATTATGGACTCATGTTGAATGACCAGGCTTTATAAGTGTAATTAATAAACTGGTCATCTCTCCAGAGGATTCACTTTTGCTACCAATCTGGAACTATCTAATAGTTACTTAATTTGGAGTTCTCTAGGCCACACAGGCAAGTGGAAAATGAGTTTCAATCCCCCAATTACTTCTACCTAGAGTCTGCAGTAAGACAGACGATTTCCTTATTTTTTCTCTTAGCCAATAAGTGGATTTTACAAACCTATCATTCTCTGGGAATGTAGCCTTTCTTGGCTTTCAGGTTTATATGGAGTTTCAATTCACAATCTCTGTTTTGTGTGCCCTTAAGCTTATTTCCTGTCCTATGCATAGCTGTAAAAAGCTAAGGCTTTGGGACAGCAAGATCAAATAAATTTGACAGAGATAGTTTCAAGTGTTAGGGTCTTTTGCTTTGTTTCCCATTCCATAGGTTTGTTCTTCTCCATCCCAAGAACCAAGCTTTGCATTTAAAAAGAAGCATATTATGTTTGCATCACATATGTAAGGGATTTCAGAGTGGGAAAATTTTAAAGTAATGCAGTTATATAACATGCCTAGAGTCACAAGATTCAAAAAGTCTTCAGTCTGCTTTTTGCATGAATCTGTTGAATTCTGGGTATCAGATGAACCTCTGAACATACCATCTTACTGTGCCCCTTGAAAGGAAGAATGATAAAGGACACTGTACACTAAACAATGTGGGGACAGGAAATAGTGTTCAGGAACTGAAGGTATTGAGGAAGGATTAGAATTTGAAGTCAGAAGGCTGCCCAAGTTTGCATTCTCACTTCACCATGGCATTCAGACCATTTCACCTTTGAGTGGGGGTAATAGATCCTGATCCACAACATTAAGAACTGAATGGAATATATTTTAATGTTTATTTAAACTAGAGAGAGAGAGAGAGAGAGAGAATGAATGAATGAATGAATGAATGAATGGAGTGGGGGAGGAGCAGAGAGAGAAGGAGGCAAAAAAATCAGGCTCCAGGCTCTGAGCCATCAGCACAAAGCCCAACCCAGGGCTCGAACTCATGAACCACAAGCTCATGACCTGAGCCCAAGTCAGATGTTTAACCAACTGAGCCATCCAGGTGCCCCTAAATGGATTAATTTATGAAAAAGTTATCTGAATACCAGCTATTCACTTATATGAAACTGAACCAGTAGTTCTCCATGTGTGAGCACACTGTGGCCAATCAGAGGGCTAACCAAGAGGGAAAAACCTGACCAGGAGATGGCAGTGATATAGAAGTAGCTTTACTGGATGGTGGTCGCCAGAGGACATGGGAGGGAAAGTCCTTCACAGAAGCTGACTGTCCAAAGACAGCAGGAGAGAGTTATCACCCAGAGGAAAAGAAGGCAAGGAAATCCCTGGGGAAGAGGATTGCAGGGGGGGGGGGGGGTGCTCACATGTCTAGGTGATGCCACTCAGCCTCAAAGCTGGTAACCTCTTGGTGTGAAAGTTGCAAGGGGCCGCCAGAGTTTGCAGTCTCCTACACTCCCAAAGTCTGTCTATGGCTATCAGATGATGGGTGCAGTTTCACACGGTACACAAAGCAGGCAGTTGCTAAATCACTAAGAATTATGCTCACTTGGGCTATATTGAGAACAACTGGATGTGTAAACGTGGGAGTCTGGTGCTGGCAGGATTTGAGCTAATAATCCTGGCTTGCTATAAAGAAGTAAACACAGGGGCCAATATCCAGGGGCCATCTTGGACTAATTTATATAACACATGGGACTGGACCTACACACACACCCAAGATGCAAATGGTCATCCTAATATCCCATACCGGTTATTTTTCCTCTGTTACCTAGATTCATTTTCCTCCCTTCCCTGCCTTCCTCTGTCTCCAAGAAGATGACTGCACACTCCTCAAGGCTTCCTGGTTCTTGGGCTTCTGTTTGGCACTATCAGGGGAAAGCAGGAAGGGTGGGAAACGGATTCTTCTCGTTCCTCACTGCCCCACTGGTTTTGGTAGTAGGTGCTTTGCACTTGCCCCTGCGATGCCTTCATGACAGCTTTGTCCTATCTGCCCTTCTCTCATGACCCAGCAGTGGCTCAACATCCTGGTTTTGCTAGTCCCTGGGTACCTCCCTCTCCTACACCGATTCCCTGGAATCAACACATCTCTACATACTGTCCCTCACTGAACTCTCCTCTCCTAAACCTTTGAGTGAGCCATCTCAAAGCTAGAACTCGTTCTCAGTATTGGGTTAAATAAGGTCTCTGCTAACAGAGGGCAAACCTCTTCCTCTTTAACCATTGTAAGCTGTATATACAGTTGAGGATTTTTTTTTAAATTTTAATTAGATAGTATGTTCGTGTGGCTTAAAAATGAATAACTGTAAACATTAAAAAGTAAAAAAGTTCTTTTCCTTCCAACATTGTCCCTCTTCTAGCCAGAACCTCCCTCCCTTCCTCATATATATCTATTCTTAGATTCTATGGATCTTTCCAGAGTCATGCATATTCAAGATATACATTTAGATTTTTATTTTCACTTATTTTACACAAAAGGTATATTAAATACACTGCTCAGGGACATTTTCCCCACTATATAATTCCTAGGAATATTTTTTAACAGATACGTAGCATGCCACTATAAACATAAGTCAATTTATTCAGCCACTCCTTATCGGACTTTAAGTTGATTCTAACCATTTGCTAGGATATAAAAATGTTACAATGAATAAATTTGAACCTACAGCATTTAGCATATGTACAAGTAGAACTGTAGAATATATTCACAAAGGTAGAATTGCTGGGTCAAAGGCTATACACATTTACAGTTTTGTTAAGCATTGCCAAATTGTCCTTCATAAGTGTCATACTAACGCACACTCCTCTCAGCAATAGAGTGCTTGTGTCCCTACAGCCTGGCCAAAGAAGTAGGGGGTGAACCACTTTCTCCTTTAGCTTTCTCTGGTACTATTTCAAACTCCAGACAGTGGGGCAGGACGAAAATGTGAAAATAGCTTTAATAGGCCTAACTTAAATGCCAGATGTAGATAAGAAGTCATAAATCACCCTTTTAAATGGTCCCCACTACATTGTCTCATGGATTTTCTGTTCAGTGTTGCATCTTTATTCCCCCAAAATGTGTCATTTTCATACCCTCCAAAGAGTGACGATCAGTGAGGCAGAATTTTTTTAAGTGCCTTTCTCTTTTCTGATGAGTGCTCCAGGCTCAAAGGGACATAAACAAGCTTATTAGTCCTTGTGGAAACATGGAGCAGTGCCTTTCCTTGCATATCTCTCCAAGACACTGGTCACTAAAGCTTCATTTCTTTAACTCCGAAATATCCAGCTGGAGTAAGGGGGTCCCCTGAGAATTGTTGCAATGCAAGAACAGAGAAAGAGAAATTCCTTCCTTCTTCTAATGTGTTCACTAGTTAACCTTCTGGATGTGAATAAACACATTCAGTATGCAAAACCTATTGAATTTGTCTCTACCTGATTTCTTTGCTGGCTGGCATTAAAAATATTTTAGTTAATAAAAGGCAGAAGTGTGCTCCTAAATGTTGACAACCTACTCTCTAGACAAAAGGGCCCACATTTTAATATTTGTCAATTTCTGTCCATGACCAGTTTTAAGCTACCAATATGATGTCACTAAATGCGGAACCCGGAAGACCGTACAGCAGCCCCTCACTATGTAAGTGTCCCTGAGACAGTATTTTCATCATACGGATACATTAGATGTACATCGCTTCAAGGACGTAAATAATAGCAAATTGTAGTAGGATAATTAAGGACCCGTTTTCAGTATTTACTATCTTTATTTCTAATCTAATGTATTCAATTGTTTGCATTATTTAATTTTTAAGTGTTTATATTTAATTAGCAGCTTGTGAAATACCTAAAACTTTACCAGTTGGCTCTCTGTAAGCCAGTATACGCTGTCTTTGTCATGTTGTTGATTAGAAATAGTACAGACACAAAGAGAAGCAATCTACTGGAAAAGGACTCAGTTTGTGAACCTTCCCATAATTATGATCATCATTGTTAACAGTGTGAAAGACCGTTGCCTATCCAAATCCAATTTTCCTTTCTTTTCTAACAACAGAATTTTGATTCTGTTAGGTTTGGCAATGTATCCAGTAAAAACAGGTTTTATATTTTCCCTTAAAGAAAAGGGAAGGCATGTGACTGGGCCCAGGACAGTGACATCTGAGCAAGAGTCGTCATCTGGGACTCTGGAAAAACTTCATTAAAATGGCACATAGTCAGCTGGTCTTCACCATTTTGCACATCCTATTTTTCTTTCCTACGTGTAGGCGACAGGTAAGATTATGATGGCCATAGTGTGAGCATCAGGTGTTCTGAGGATATAAGCCTTTGTTATGGATAGCAAAGCAGAAAATCAAAGTCTGCTAAGATCCTGATAATATAAAAGAGCCAATGTGCCAGCTCCAGCCAGCCTATCTCTGGACTCCATTGTACATCAGAAAAGTTAATGAATTTTTAAGCCATTAATTTTTTTGGTCTTTGTAATGCACAATCATATACCACTTTTAAATGATAATATAGTTAGGATGTATTGAGTGTCTGTCAAATATTAGATACCATGCTACGTAATTTAGAAATGTTATTCCCCAAAAGATTAACACCTTTCTGTGCAGATTCCATATACCTAGTTTGTGATTTTTATAGCTATATTTGTCCTACGAAGGATTAAATTTGTAAATATTTGTAACATCCTGTCAGCAGAAAATAGTTGTTCTAAGAGTCAGGGTTATCCTTTCATGCTATGAGGGGTACTAACTCCATTTATGCTCAAAGAAGTATCAACAATATAATAAAGAGTGTAATATTTGAGTTTTACATGCTAAATACTCAATTCCCTATTTGCAACAGCAAATATCTATTCACAATAACAAGAAGCAAAGTGAACATAAGAGTGCCTGCGTGTTTCAGTCAGTTGAGCATCTGATTTCAGCTCAGGTCAGGTCTCACAGTTCGAGGGTTTGCGCCCCTCATCTGGCTCTCTTCTGTCCCCATCTCTCTCTGCTTCCCAACCCCACCAATACATGGGCACTCTTTCTTTCCCTCAACAATAAATATTTTATTTTATTTTTTCATGTTTATTTTTGAGAGCTAAAGAGACACAAGAGTGCTAGCAGAAAAGGGGCAGTGAGAGGAGACAGAATCTGAAGCAGGCTTCAGGCTCTGAGCTGTCAGCACAGAGCCCTACATGGGGCTCGAACCCACAAACCATGAGATCTGACCTATGAGATCATGACCTGAGCTGAAGTTGGCTCCTAAACTGACTGAACCACCCAGGTGTTCCAAAAAATAAGTAAACATTAAAAGAGAGAGAGAGAGAGAGAGAGAGAGAGAGAGAGAGAGAGAGAGAAGTGAACTTAGAAAGTATTGCTTTGTTCCATTTTTCCAGACAGTTTCACAAACTTCTAAAAATTTTATTATTAAATTAGACATAATATTCAGATATGGAATCCCTGGAAATGCAGACACAAGAAGCTTACATGTCTAGTTCTAGTTCCTTCCAAGGAGTCTATGACAGCACCTCAAAACATAACAACTCATTGAAATTGGCTCCTGGGAAGAACAGCTGATAATCAGAAGAATGAAGCCTTTTGCAGGCCTGTCAATCATTTCTATTGTTGCGTCCTGTGAAGGCGGGTAATCAATTCTGAATAGTATCTCCTAAGCAGAAAACCTGCTTTTATTATAATAAGGCTCTTCCCTAAATGGAATTTGTGAAAAACATCTTCATTTTTCTTTTTCTGAAATACTAAGAGCACCCATTTTGGATTGTTCAGGCTATAGTTCATCTTTTATTTTTTAATTCTAAAGTTAAAATGGAAGGGTTTGGGGGTTGGCTTGGTCTGTTTTTTTAAGTCCACAGAATGGAGCCATTGATAGTGATTGGCACCTATCAACCTTCACCAAATTATTCTTGACCTCTTCACCCTCAGCACCATCTCTCCATTTTACAGCAGGGGTCAAAGTATCCTGAAACAAGTCAAAATTTCTGCAGAGGATGTTTGGGGCATGTTCCAAGACTTATCCCCCCCATTTTTTTCTTGGCTACCATGACATATATTTTGAAGATAACCTTTGCTAAAGGACCTCCATGTATTCCTCAGTGTATTATAATCAAAGGGGGGGGGGAATCTGTGAGTTAATTGCACATTTTTTCTCCTCTGTATTTTACCCCCTCTCTGAAATGTGAGAGCTCTTAAGAAATAATACCAGGTACACATAAGGATTTGGGTAATGAGTTTTTTTTTTTTTTTTTTTTTTTTTTTACTGTTGGTGATAAAAATGTCCAACTTCTAGGTATTTAGAAGTTAACTACTTTTAAAACAAACTGATATTACACATAATGGAGTATTATTCAGCCACTAAAAAGAATGAAATCTTGCCATTTGCAACAACATGAATGGAGCTACAGAGTATTATGCTAAGCAAAATAAGTCAGTCAGATAAACGCCGGGGGATTTCACTTACATGTGTATTAAAGAAACAGAACAAAGGGAAAAAGAGACAGACATAAAAAAAACAAAAAACCAGACTCAGCTATAGAGTACAAACTGATGGTTACCAGAGGGAAGGTGGGGGGAATGGATGAATAGGTGAAGGGGATTAAGAGTACATTTATCACGATGAGCACTGAGTGATATATAGAAATTGCTGAACCACTGTATTGTACACCTGAAACTAATATGACGCTACTAATCACACTGAGCTTAAGATAACATAAAAATAAATAAGTGAACGGTTGCATTTCTGAAATCAATGACAGATAAGGTGTACTGAGTCTTCATTCCAGGCACTGTGCTAAGCAGCTGACAGATGGGACTTCACTCAGACCTCACAATGAACCTAAGGACTGTCATCATCATTATCCTTATTCCACAGATGAAGAAACAAAATGGCAAAGCCCGACAGTCAGCTTTGTCTGCCTCCAAGTCCCTGAACTTCAACCTCAGTGCCACAACGTGAGCATCAGCAGATATTCCGTGCACGCATGAAGATTTCACAGTGGAGCAGACCGCCTGCAGTGCACACATGCCTTGCTAAGTACTCAGGCTCAAAATATCTCCCCTGCCTAGGCCATTAATTGCAGCTGAACTGAGTTTATCAAACCTCACGTAGCACCATGAGACCTTTACCCTGAGACTGAATTACTTTAATCTGATGGTTTCCTACCTGCAAAAGATAAGCGCTTTGAGGTCCTAGCTGTGGTATCTTATGGAAAAGAAGAAAGTGAATGAAGAACGGAATTATTTAGAGTAGTGTCGACTCTCTGCAAAGGCAGGCCTATGCCGAGCTGAGACAGCCCAGAGGCGCTGAGGGATGGATACACAAGAGAAAGCGAGAAGGCACTGAAAAGTATTTATTTCACTTTGTAAATGTGCCTGAGGCCCTTTTGGCTGAAACATATCCACTGGCCGCTTCTTGTCACATCTGGCTTTCCAGCAAGTAGAGTACTAGTATTTGTTTTGAGCCTCAATGAAAAGTATTAATTAAAATAATTAAACTGTAATGATAACACTATATGTGCTAAACAAAAAGCAATGCCGAAGCTCCTATTTTGAAGTTGATTAAAAACACGCTTTCGGATCTTGCTTGTAAACCAAAGTCACCATTCCAAAAACCCATAAAATTATTCTCATTACATGTGCTTTTGGTTGTTTGGAGATCCTCAAAACTGCACCACAGAAGGACAGTGAAGCAATCCAACGGCACATTTTCTGCAGGAGAAATGCTACCCTAGACACCGGCGTTTGTGCATGGTGACAGCATTTCTCACGGGCCTCTTTCTGGCAGAGGCAAAGTCAAGTGGCTTCGTGGATGCTGTACTGCTTCCTTATTGCCTCCATAATGAATTACCACAAATGGAGTGGTTGAAAACGACGCACAACTTTATATTCAGCTCTGTAAGTAAGAAGTCTGACACAAGTCCCACTGAGCTAAAGTCAAAATATTGACAGGGCTGCTTTCTGTGCTAGGAAGGAGCTCTAGATGGAAATCCATTTCCTTACCTTTTCCAGCTTTTAGAGGTCCCCCATTCCTTGGCCCTTGGCTCCCTGCCACCATCTTCAAAGACTATCACGCTGCCTTTCTGCAACCTCTCTCCCGTCCTGACACCTCTGACTACGATGGAGAAATCTCGGCTTTTAACAACACGTGATTAGATTGGACCCACCTGGATAACCTCCACATCTTAAAATCGTTAACATCAGGGCGTCTGGGTGGCTCAATTGGTTAAGAATAGTTAACATCACATCTGAAAAGTCTCCTTTGCCATATAAGGGCACATCTTTATAGGTCCTACAGATTTGGACACTGACATCTTTGGCAGCCATTATTATTTCATAGATGTCCGAACTGGAAATATTATGACTAACACTGCAATGGTCACTCCCCTTGGGGCAACCAAAGAAGGTCACTGCAGACACAGCCTGGCAGGGCATCACCCTAGAGTGACTCAAAGGTTAATCCTCTCATAGCAGCCTCAGTGATATCAAGTTCAAAAACAATTAAAACTTGCCAGCAGACTCTAGCTGGGAGCAATTTTTATAGCACTGAGAGGGATAAAATTGGATAAACTGGCTTTGCTTCTCTAACAGGAAAATTTTCCAATATAAATTTAAAACAGTCCTGACTTGAGGGGGAAATTCAAGCAAGCCATCAATTCCATTCCAGAATGAGAATGAGACATCACGTTTACCGTCCAATGCCAAAGTCCTCTCTGCAAGGCTTCTGACCAATGAAGGATACCTAAGCAGAGCAGGGGACAGGAACTCACTGCTTGTTTGAATTTTGCACAGCTGTAATGGTTTGAAGGTTCTTCCCACCACGAGGCCGAGATAAGTCCATCTGTCATGTTCACATAATGGCTCTTCGTTCTCCTTTTTGGAACCACACAAGCAAAAATTTAATTCAGCTCCTACTTGCTAAATGGCTTTTGAGGGGGCATTCAGAGCCATGCTAGACCACCATATATATAGACTAAAGAAATTAGTAAGGGGCGCCTGAGTGGCTCAGTGGGTGAAGTGTCCGGCTTCAGCTCAGGTCATAATCTCACAGTTCGTGGGTTCGAGCCCCACGTCGGGCTCTGTGCTAACAGCTCAGAGCCTGGAGCCTGCTTCAGATTCTGTGTCTCCCTCTCTCTCTGATTCTCCCCTGCTCACACTGTCTCTCTCTGTCTCCCCAAAAATAAATAAATAAATAAAATTTAAAAAGAAATTAATAAAATTTTCCTATTCTACAATTAGAATCAAGAAAATGAAAAATAATGATTTAGCTGATGCAATAAGGAATCATTTGTAAGAACAGTTAGCAGAGATATGACATCATAGGTACATTAAATTGCTTTCAATCTATTATAATCTCCTTAGATTTGTTACAAGGGAAAATAATGTCACAGGAGACTTTTAGCCAGACAGAGGAAACTTGAAATTTATCTCCAACATATTAAAAAATCACCTCAATTGCTCACTTTCTTTATGAAATATAATTTAAAATGATACTAATTTGCTTTATTTTTTTAACTCACCTTAAAATCATCTAAATAACATTGCTTATATTTTCTCTTAAGGTATAATTTTACTCTATCAGCAAAAAGAATTTTAAGGTTGAAATTCTAAAGGAACAGAAGAAACACGGGACAGCAATTTCAAGGTGGCTGCTAAACAGATGTTTCTATATTCATAGATATGACTCTTGAAAAGCAATTAAATAATGTTTTCTAGTGCCTCTCTCATTTTTAATCATGCTTTCCTCCTATATTTCAAAAAATTTTAAAATCAATAAATATATAATAAGAGCTAACAAAATTTACTCAATAGAAGTATTAAACTTGCTTTTCTTTTTTGAAACATTCTTCTTGATTCTTGAAGTTTACTGGTTTAGAAGCAGTCAAATAAACAAACTGAACCTCTCAAGATGATTTCTTAGAGTTTAAAAAATAATAATACTGAAAAACACAGGAAGGTACGGGGAGAGATTTTTAAGGGAGGGGGATGATCTTAATCACAGAAATGTCAACTTTTTGAAACGATGAAAAGCAACATGTTCAGAAAGAGCACTTGATTGACAGATGAGAATTTGCACAACAGCTTTGAGAGTTTGATCCTGTCTTTTGTGAAGTTTTTGAATCACAAAAATAATGAACATATCATGTTGTTCTGAGGGTTTTTTGCAATTTGAGTGTTATTTGGTTCCATTTGTTCCCTGTTTTTATCAAATATAATTGTTATTGAAATGTCCTATAAACATGGTCTATGGTTTAATCTAAAATTTAACTTTAAAATGCAACGCAAGGCAAATGAAATCTGTATTTGCCATTAGACTTTAATTCTACCTGGATGAATAGTAGCTGAAAAAGTTGTAATTAATTGAATTAATTAATTGAATGCTCTTCTTTAACTAGGATTGTTGGATAGTTAAACTATGTAAATAACACCAAATCCCATTGTTTCATAGTAGGTCTATTACTTTAAAAAAATTAAAACATTTTTATGAATATTCACTTTTGTGAGACATTGGTGGCTTAAGTTGGGCTTCCTGAAAAATAGATTCTGAGGTGGATATTTGGGTGTCAGGTTTGTTAGGGAATGCTCTCAGGAATACTGTTAGGAGGAAGGGCAGAGAATGGAGCAGAAGGAGAAGTTGAACGGTGATGCACATGTGCAAGTGTTCTCAAATTGAGGCAAAGGATCTGGGCCTTATTACCCTTCGTCCATTGACCAGCCCACGGATGTGCGCTGCACACAGGGGAGAGGATGTGCAAGGCAGCCTCATTTAAAGGAAGAACAGTTCAACAAGTGTGAAGCAACTGTGAGCTCTAACTGTCCAGTGCTCCCAAGCAGTGCAGAAATGACTACGTCTACCCTGAAGGTGGTGGGTACACTACAGTACATGCTACAATTTAAAAAAATCTTCCAGTATACCATTGGCATTATGACCATAATATCATTACTACTGAAACTGAAGCCTGAAAGGAATATAGGTCATCATGAAGCCCAACCCTCTCGAAGATTATGGAGGAAACTACCCAGATATACTCTACAAGTCAAACAACTTTAAAAGCCATGGACTAATGCTGTTCAGCTAAATTTCAATGCATATATATCCATATTCTATATATTCCTCCTCAATATCCTTACTTGGCTGTCTAAATGGCATGTGAAAATAAAACTCAGGGCACCTGGGTGGCTCCGTCGGTTAAGCGTCTGACTTCGGCTCAGGTCAGATCTCGCGGTTGGTGGGTTGGAGTCCCATGTCGGTCTCCATGCTTAGAGCTCAGAGCCTGGAGCCTACTTTGGATTCTATGTCTCCCTCTCAGTCCCTCCCTGACTCATGCTCTCTCACACACACACACACTCTCTCTTTCTCCCTCAAAAGTAAACATTAAAAAAAATTTTTTTAATCAACCATTTGACTTTGCCTGAATAAGTGTGCTTCTCTCCCAAGATACCTTCACTTCAGCAAATGGTACAGTCATTCTTCTAGGTGCTCAAATTAAAATCATCTGATTCATTATACTTCACTTCCTGTTGTGCACCCAATCCATCAGTAGATCATGTAGGCTTTTCCTACAAAACACACGTGGAATCCGAGCACTAACACAGTTACCCCCTTGGCACAAGCCCCTATCTCCGCTTGACTATTGCAGCAGCTTCGTAGGTGGTCTCTCCACCTCTCCCTTGCCTTGTGATCTATTTTCTGCATAACAGAGTGATTCTTTTACAACTCAGGAAGATCATGTCACTCCTTTGCTCAAAACATTCCAAACACTTTGGAAGTCCCGCACAGTCCCGCTTACCGTCTTAACCACCTGCCCAATTCCTCTCATCCCTTTGCTCTGCCTGCACGAGTCTTGCTATTCCTAGAACACACCCACCAAACTCACGTCCTACCCAATGGCCTTTTTCACTTGGCTCCCTCTGCCTTGAACTCTGGGCAGAGAGATATATATCTACATAAATGTTTCCCTCACTTATGTGGTTCACTGGTGATCTTTTCACAGCTTTTGTGATCCTGAAATTAAACTTTGTTCTAAAGCTGTTAGCATGGATGGTAGCTTACTTTATCAAAATACCCAACACATAAGCAACTAGCACAGTAGAGAGAAGAGGAAAGTTCATGATGATGATGGAGAAAGTAATTTTGTAGTTTTGCTCAATAAAAGAATATTCTAACAACTACTGCCATCTGGAGGGGACTGACACAAAGGTGGTGTTTCCAATGTCCAGAGGGGGGTCCACAAGGTGCTAGGGAATCACCTGCTGATGGTTATATTCATGGACTTAGTTTGGGGGTTGGTCAAATAAATTTCAGGTTCTCTTACACATCTGAGTTCATGTGATTTTATTTGAATTTTAAAGACCATTTTTTTTTACCATTTTATGAATCCAAAAATATGTCAATTCATGTTCAGGCTTCACTAGACAATCCATCTCCACATGCTCATGGTTCGCCATTAAGGTGACTCTTGTAAACAAGGCAAAAAGCAGCAGATTTTTTTGAAGCATTCATTATGCATATGAATACTTGATTAGAAATATGGCAATGGGAAATAAATAATCTCTTGAAAGTTCATTACTGAATGATGCTATCATGTTCTAAATAAGCACAGTGTGAATTTCAGGCTGGCTCATTAATCATTAGAAGACAACTCTAATCAGTGGAATGTGACTCTAACTTTACTTTAGGGCAATTGTACTTGATTGAAAATAGCAGCCAATTAAGAAAAAAAGTACAAATGATTGGCAAGAAGGAAAGAGAGAACTTTAAAATCTTAGACATAATGACTCCATTGATTGCTAAAAATTGAGTTGTTTAAAACTTTCAGTTTGTTATAGGTGCCCTGAATTGATCCTGCACTATGAAAATTAAGGAAGTAGTCAAATTTCTAAATATACTACACAGTATTCATTCTCTCCTTCCTTAGTTTAGAACCCCAATTATATGTGGAACTACAATGGCACATGTGGAATGGACCACATTTCTAGCAAGCTGCCTTTATGGTTGGGTGACAAAATTCTGGATAATAGGTTGTAATTTAAAGCAATGGGAAACTTCTGGGGAGATGGGGCTGTATTTTCTGTTTTTTAAGAGCTGACTCAGTGGGAGAGATACATTATTTTGCCTTCTACCTCCCTCCTCCCTGAAGATCAGATTTAATGGATGATGCTACAAAAGTCATCTTAAATGTGATTCTAAAGAGGGCAGCCAGTTAATGGTGGAATGGCCGTGGACAACGACCTCTCTTAGGTGAGAAGGAAATAAACTCCCATCTTGCCACTGTTTTGACTTTTCAGAAACAGATGGCCAAGCTGAGTAGGCTAATGCTCTGATGGACGATATTATCCTGAGTCTAGCCGACGTAACTCTCTAGAGCATGATAAAGGAAAAATGCAGTGAGTACAGTAGTTACTGGTTATCTGTCATAATCTTTTGCCCAGTATATTTTCCTTTTCTATACCAGTATCTCAGCTTTTGTAGGGCTACCTCTCCATCAGTAAAAATTCTTCTGCTGAGACCAGAGAACAAGATATCCTCTCTTCTGAGCAGGAGGTAGATCGATTAGCCAACCTGGAATGATTGAATTCCATATGCCCTAATCGTGAACCTTGAGCGACACAGAAGACAGACTTTGGAGCAGATTCCAGCACCATCATCCCAAAGAGGCAACTCTTGGTTTCTAGCCAATGAGACACTGAGGACCCCTAATTACTGTCCTTATTAGCTCTAGTTATGTGTCTGTTTTGTCAATACAACACTCCTCCCTTATCCAAGGAGGATACATTCTAAGACCTTCAGATGATGCCTGAAACCATGAAAAGTACTGAACCCTGCATACTATGGTTTTTTCCATGTATACCTATGATAAAGTTCAATTTATAAATTAGGCACACTAAGAGATGAAGAACAATAAAACAGTTATAACAATGCATTATAATTAAAATTATGTAAACGTGATCTCTCTCAAAATATCATACTGTACTGTACTCACACTTCTTGTAAGGATGTGGGATGATAAAGTGCCCATGTGATAAAATAGAGTTGAGGCCAATGACACGGGCATTGTCCCAGTAGCATTAAGCTACTAGTAGCATTCTGACAATATACCTGAAGGAGGACCATCCTCTTCTGGATCATCACTGATACAGGTAACTGAAGCTGACCCTAAGGCTGGGGAGTACTGTACATTATGAGCTACTAATACCATTTCGACATTCTTATTTCATCTTTACTTTCTTTGGGGGAAGGGGCTGTATTTTCTTTTCTTTTTGCTTAAGTAAACAAAAATGGGTTTTATATTCCAAATTGTACCAAAACATGACCAAAGTTGGCCCAATAGTGGATCAGTCAAACATAGCATAATTGGTATTAATTAACTCAAAGCTTATGTCCATTGAAGTCATATTTTATACAATTTTTAGACAATTCTGATATTAGCTAACTCCTAGGACTTCTGAGATTCCAGCATTGGTTCTAGACATGAATGGGATATTAGATCACTACTACTTGATGCAACTGGTTACAGTAGAGTTTTAATAAGAACAGTGTAATAAGGCCACTCACCTTTTCTCTAGTTGACTATGGAATGTGCCCTTTAGTAAAGCTGGCGATATTATAGATATTGCCACTGACTGTCAGCAACATTTGGAGTGCATAAATTCATCTTCACTCCTGGAATAGCAAATCAAGGATTACATAACATTTATGCTAACTTAGTATACTTTGAACATATTTAGTGCAACACCAATTGAGCAGTATAGAACAAGATCAGCCTGTACCCGGTATTACTGTAGCAGAGACTGGTCTAGAATATGAAGTAGACTGACTCTAGTTTCTATGCTCTTTCTCCATGAATAATTGTGAGGTATGAGTTTTAGCTCTGGATTCAGGGAACTAAATTAGAGTCTACATGTTCTGCTTTGCTCAGCATTGTTTATATAACCTCTTTAAGATTCCATTTTCTCACTTCTCATCTATAAAACGAGAATGACTGAATTAATGTATACATTGAGCTTGTAACAATACATTGCACTTGGAAATGATATAATACTATAACTGTTGGGTACAATTATTAAGATTAGTGATAATTATTTTAATAATGCAAAAGTATTTCATATGTTACTCATTTTATTTTCCATTGATCAATGCGGGATGTGGCATCAAAATTTATAAAAGAAAATAAACACAAAACCCAAACGTAATAGAATGAGTTTGACTTACCTCCTTTAACTATGAAATATCAAGTGGACAAAAAAAAAATTGAATCTTTTATTCATCTCTCAAGCTCTTAGTATATCAAACCTTTTTTTTCATGTTTTGTTTATTTTATTTATTTATTTTTTATTTTATTTTTTTCTGCTTTTTATTTTTTAACATATGCAATTATTTTCCATCATTTACACTACAGTAGTTACAATGACACTCCAAACAGAAAAGCAAAGTAAAAAATCAAAACCCCAACTTCTATTTCATGTAATTAGACTTATACAGAAATTAGAAGGTTAAGTAACAACTAGTTAATCACCTAATTTCACAGCTATCTGAAGTGGCAATCGTTATATAGC
>NC_043704.1:109586795-109589027 GCF_006229205.1 Suricata suricatta
TTTGGGAGCGCCCAAATACATAAAACAATTAATCACAGAAAGAAACAATCTTATTGACAAAAATGTGCTAATTGCAGGGGACTTTAATACTCCACTGACAGCAATGGATAGATCAACCAGACAGAAAATCACTAAAGAAACAATGGACCTGAATGACACATTGGAACAGATGGAACTGATAGATATATTTAGAACTCTGCATCCTGAAGATAGGAAATTCACCTTCTTCTCGAGTGCACATGGCACATTATCCAAGATTGATCACATACTGGGACATAAAGCAGCCCTCCATAAGTATAAACAAATAGAGATCATACCATGCACACTTTCAGATCACAATATTATGAAACTTGAAATAAACCACAGGAAAAAGTCTGGAAAACCTCCAAAAATGTGGAGGCTAAAAACCACCCTACTAAAGAATGATTGCATTAATCAGGCAATCAAAGAAGAAATTAAAAAATATATGGAAACTAACAAAAATGAAAATAAAACCATCCAAAATTTCTGGGATGCAGCCAAGGCAGTCCTAAGAGGAAAGTGTATTGCAATCCAGGCCAACTCAACAAACTAGAAAAAGCGCAAATTCAAAATTTAACAGAGCACCTACTAGAACTAGAAAGGAAGCAGCAAGAGCACCACAAACCCAGCAGAAGAAAAGAAATAATAAAGATCAGGGCAGAAATAAACAATATAGAATCCAAAAGAGAAGTCGAGTAGATCAATGAAACCAAGAGTTGGTTCTTTGAAAAAATAAACAAAATCGATAAACCTCTAGCCAGGCTCCTCAGAAAGAAAAGAGAGAGCACCCAGATAGACAAAATCATGAATGAAAAAGGATCTATTACAACCAATCCCTTAGAAATCGAAGCAATCATCAGAGATTACTATGAAGAATTATATAACAACAAACTGGACAACACAGAAGAAATGGACAAATTCCTAAATGCACATGCACTGCCAAGATTCAAATGGGAAGAGATAGAAAGCATGAATAGACCAATAACCAGTGAAGAAATCGAATCCATTATCAAAAATCTCCCAACAAATAAGAGCCCAGGGCCAGATGGCTTCCCAGGGGAATTCTACCAGACATTTAAAGCAGAGCTCATACCCATTCTTCTCAAACTATTCCAAAAAATAGAAATAGAAGGAAAGCTTCCAAACTCATTCTACGAAGCCAGCATCACCTTGATACCCAAACCAGACAGAGACCCAGCAAAAAAAGAGAACTATAGACCAATATCCTTAATGAACACAGATGCAAAAATACTGAACAAGATACAAGCAAATCAAATTCAACAGAACGATCCTTCATGATCAAGTGGGATTCATTACTGGGTTACAGGGCTGGTTCAATATTCGCAAATCCATCAATGTGATCCATCACATTAACAAAAGAAAAGATAAAAACCATATGATCCTTTTGATAGATACAGGAAAAGCATTTGACAAAATACAGCACCCTTTCTTAATAAAAACCCTTAAGGAAGTCGGAATAGAAGGAACTTACCTAAACATTATAAAAGCAGTTTATGAAAAGCCCACAGCCAATATAATCCTCAATGGGGAAAAACTGAGAACTTTCCCCCTGAGATCAGGAACACGACAGGGGTGTCCACTCTCACCACTGCTGTTTAACGTAGTGCTGGAAGTCCTAGGATCAGCAATAAGACAACAAAAGGAAATAAAAGGCATCAGAATTGGCAAAAAGGAAGTCAAACTTTCACTTTTTGCAGATGACATGATACTCTACATGGAAAACACAATTGACTCTATCAGAAGCCTTATAGAACTGATTAATGAATTCAGTAAAGTATCAGGATACAAAATCAATTTACAGAAATCAGTTGCATTCCTATACACCAAAAATGAAGCAGCCAAAAGAGAAATCAAGAAACTGATCCCATTCACGATTGCACGAAAAACCATCAAATACCTAGGAGTAAACTTAACCAAGGATGTAAAAGACCTATATGATGAAAACTATAGAAAACTTGTGAAAGAGATTGAAGAAGACACCAAGAAATGGTAAAACATTCCCTGTTCATGGATCGGAAGAATAAATATTGTGAAAATGTCATTACTACCCAAAGCAATCTACACATTCAAGGCAATCCCCATCAAAATTGCACCAACATTCTTCTCAGAGCTAGAACAAACTATCCTCAAATTCGTATGGAACCACAAAAGACCCCAAATAGCCAAAGTTATATTGAAGAAGAAAACCAA